>NC_050458.1:2663128-2765628 GCF_903995425.1 Onychomys torridus | reverse complement strand
CAGAGGCTAACTCAGAAGTTCTCCGGCTCTATAAGAACTACCTGAAGTGTTTGTTTGAAATAGAGATCTTAGTCATTATCACCAGAAATTCCAACTCACCCGAGAGGTTGGGGAGGGCTCAGAAAAAAAGGCTCTTGGATACTTGAATGAGACAGCTTGAAGAACACTCTTGAAGAAGCTGTTAGAAGGGAAAAACACAGACCCCGGATAAAGAAATCTAAAGAATAGGACAAGGAATTCTGAGTGGAAATCAAGGAAAAAAGGAGAAAAAAACTAAAAGAAAGTAAACATACAATGATATGAAGAGAGGGGGTTAGGAGCCACCGGAGGCTGTACGGGGCTTCGAAAAAGTCAAGCAACAACCACTCAGAGGCAATAAATGGAGATAAAAATACCAATATATTTAGCATGTTAAGGCTTTATTTTGAATTTTTAAAATACTGTGTATTACATTTTGTCTTTAAAAACATACAAACTCTGGGCACACCTTTAATCCCAGCACTTAGGAGGCAGAGCCAGGTGGATCTCTGTGAGTTCAAGGCCAGCCTGGTCTACAGAGGGAGATCTAGGACAGACACCAAAGCTACACAGAGAAACCCTGTCTTGAAAAACCCAAAACAACAACAACAACAACAAAAACATACAAACATGATTTTTGAGGAAGAGTTTTTTTAAAAAGAAAGAAGAAAGGAAAAGAGAGGGTGAGCCTGAGTCCATCACTTAGGAATCTCTGCTATTAACATTTTTGGTGTGTTTCAGTGTTTCTGTTTAGTGTTCCAAGGTTGCTGTCATTTTATATTGTTGAAATAAATAGGTGTATGTGATATATGTAGCATCTGACATGACATCAGTCTCTCCACCATGAGATCATTAACACAAGCTTTATTTATTGTTGTTGTTGGTGGTGGTGGTGGTAGTGTGTGTGTGTGTGTGTGTGTGTGTGTGTGTGTGTGTGTGTGTGTGATCATCCGTATGGACGCCACAAGGCAAGGTCAGAAACTGTTCCTTAGGCTCTGTCTGCCTGGTATTCTGAGACCTGTGTCTGCCTCTGCAGCACTGGATTGCGAGTGACTTCCATCACACAGGCCTTTTTCAGTGCATGCTGTGGCTTGAACTCAAACTTGCAAGGCAAGCAGTTTTCTGGCTGAGGCATCTCCGCAGCCCTTGGGAACTTTATTTCTGACACCTGCCTCCTATTCACGGTACCCTGCTTTCCTATCTGTTTTTCTTCAGGTAGTCCTGGGCGGGAAGACCTACCTGTGTGATTTTATGTAGTCTTGGTCATCCATGCTGTAGTGTTCTTCTCCTTGTTAGTGCCTGGAGGAGGAGCTGGAAGACAGCTTGCTTTTTCAGACAAAAGAGACCGGGTGGGTCTGCAGGTGGATTGTGGGAGAGACTCCTAGTTCTTACAAAGAAACACACGAAAGAGCTCATCTTTTTCTGCCTCTGGAATTTGTCTGATGAGGGAACAATGGGCTTGGAGGTGCTGCAGCCATCTTGTGGCCATGAAGGGAGCCCCAGTCTACATATTAAAGATGGAAGAACAGAAAAGTAGGAAGAACTGGGCCCAAATGATCTTGTCACTTCAGTGAATTACAAATCCCCAGACCCTATCTTAAGACATCTTATCAAACAGAAGAATCCTCTGTTGTTGAAGCTCCTATTAGTTACATTTTCTGTTTCTTTCATTAAAAACTTGTCCTAACAGATATGGCATAAGTTACATACATTTTTGGGGGTGGGCTTTTAAAGTTACTTACAGTTTTTTTTTTAAACTATCAATTCTTGTTTTGTGTTGTTTCAATAAAGAAAACTCACATAGCTTAGATAATAAGGTAGTTTCTGTGGGGGTGCAGGCAAAAAGTAATAAAAAGAAGAAAAGAAACAAGAATGAACTTGAATTATCTCAGGTCATCAGAGCTGAATCATTCTGCATCTCCACCCCCTGTATTGCTCATCATTGTCATCAGGGTAGCTATCAATGTCAAGTGACATGTTAGAAGGAAAAATTGAGAAATACTGTCTCAACACACTGGTGAGTGTGAATACGAGTAATCCTCCCAATGCACAAGTGTTTGCAATGTATTACATGGTTTCATCAATTTGCTCTTTCCTTATTACAATAATATTGAAATTATATGGTAATGAGAAAAACAGTCATCCCGTACTTATCTCATGTTAAGACTTTCTGTTGTTCTACATAGTGTGAAACCTGGATGTGTTGACAGTCTGCTGTTTCCCAAGCACCTCCCAGGAGCTGGCTGCCCAGCCAGGCTTGAGACAGAGGTGAAATGAGGAAATTTCTGGCACTGTTTTTTATTTTATCAGCAGAGGTAATTGGGCTGATTTATAATTTTAGACTCTGAATTTGCTGACTTTTAAAGCACGTAGTTGTCTTAGAGTTAGATTTTGTGAAGTTTTCCTCGTATACAATGATCTATGGCAAAATAATAATGCTAATTCCTGCAGTAATACGGTGCTTGGCTGCAGTGACCTGCATTTCAAGCTAAGTGTCCATGAGAGCACCTAACCCTCACTGGTCATTCCACACAGGCAACTGGTTACAATATAATTAGTGTTCAGAAATGTCCTTGAGATCTCACACACAGATGACAAGATGATATTATAGTTACAACTCAATGGTCATTTGTAACTGCTGTTCATTAATTTTTCTGCACTGTGGTTATGATGGGTGATCTTTCCTCTGCCAAGTCTTTTGCCTATCATACTCATAACTTGAGTATGATAGGGGGTGTAAGGAAACACGGGCTAATCTAAAACACAAATAATGACTCTTCTCTGAACTAACAAAAACAAAAAACAAAACAAAACAACAAAACAAAAAACAAAAATAAAACAGCAACTCTATTTCCCAAGACACAAGATCTGCCTTGTCCTTATAATGTCTTAGAAGAATATCTTACACAAGATTCATTTCCTGCATACTTAAGCATAGAAGAGAAAAACCCGCAGAGTTTGGAGAGGGGTCAACTATTCAGAATTTTACCTGGAATCATGAAGACTGTGTGGAAGTCACAAAGTGTGGTCCTGCCTGAGCCTAGATGGCCACTGGACCTAAGAGCTATTATATTAAGCTCTGTCATACAGATGTTTAAGTTAGTTGAGAAGTCAAGAGTCTTTAAATGTGCCACAATGTGCATTAAGACAGAAACAGATAAAAAAAAAAAAAAAAAAAAAAAACAAACCAGATCCGGTGTGGTTGGCTCTTGCCTGTTATCCCAGCACTCAGGAGGCCGGGGTAGAAGGATCAAAGCCAGTCTGAGCTACAAAGTAAGTTCTTGGCCAGCTTGAGCCTCTGTGGAAGCCCTTGTCTCTAAATAAAACAATAGCAAAAATGAAACCAAAGAGCAGGGCAACTGTCACAAGATTCGGCAACTGAAAAGCACACAACAGACATTTGATCAATCAAGGAATAAGGAAATAAATTGTATGTGAATTGACCTTGACTTTTGAAGTGGTGTGTGGATGGGAAGAGGAACTGCCTTCTGGGCTCTCTCTGTGCTTCCTCCTTCACCTAAGAGTCTTACTTTACTAACTAGAATAAATGGGAGGCAATGATGCATTGGCTGTACCAATCCACGTATCTACCTGTGGTAGGGACCCCCAGGACAGGCTTGCAGCTTGATAGTGGGCAAGGTCATTCTTTTATGATTCATCTGACCTCTGTTCAGGGGAACTGTGACACTTGTAGTATGTAGGGGGTGGGGTTGTGAGTCTGACTACATGGAAAAATCCTGAAAGATTGGTGGTGGTGGGGTTGTCTCTAGGGACAGTCAATGTTAATCCTGCCCTGAAGTATTCAAATCTTCCATGTCAAGGCAGGCAGAATCTTGAGAGATCAGGGTTAGAGGAGGTCACAGAGTTAATTCTGTACAAACAGAAGAAAATAAACAGCCATTTAATTCCTCTAAACACACACACACACACACACACACACACACACACACACACCACATCACTCCTAGTGAAGGCTCTGAGCTTGTTTCTTTCTGGGGATGCATTTGTGTTGTGTTAGAACAGACAGGTGAGGAGACAGATGTGGAGAAATGAGCACCTGAGAGGCCGAGAGGTGACTCTCATCCAGCTCCCTTGAGAGCAGGGTAACAAAAGAACCTAAAATGCTTTGAAACCCCCTGGGAAATTATATCAAACAGACACTGGTGAGAAATTTCAAACTTTATCATTCTGGAAGATCCTAAGCTATCAAACAAATGAAAGACTTGTTGCTTGATATCCCCTGAAGGTTAAACAAGCCATCCTTGCACAAATAATACAGTTTTTAAAAGAAATCTGAGAATGCCTGATTCAGCCTGTTATTCAGTATTAAACTATTTATGAGCGCCTACTGGGCCACTGGGCCACAGGTTCCAGGGATGTTCTCTGAACTGAATCATTTTCCTTTCATCTGGAACCATTCTGCTGTTTACCTCCACCCAGAGCCTTCCACCCAAATCCTGCTGACTCCAGGGCTGCCACTGCCCCAAGTATCCTGTGCTCCAGAGCTACTTGGGAAACAGTGACAGGCTTTAGAAGACTACCTCATATCGACCTACCACAAGCTCCCTACAAGGAGTAGCCTGCACTTGACATTTTTCCAAGGGCAGACCTTGGCCAGTGACCTCACTCACTTTGCTTTGTAGAGAAATCCTACCCTTCTGACAGAATTGATCTCCACCCTTGGAAAGAAATATTGTGTGCAAACACTACTAAGTGGTTTCTCCTTCCTCCTTTCTCCATCCTCTGTATCTTCCTGTTCTGCGGGAGGATTTTACACTCATGCCCTGAAGGCAGGATAAAGTCTGTGTTTATAGTGAGAAATCAGTGTTCAAAGTCTAAAGTAGGAGCAGTTGCCCACCATAAACTTCGACAACGGGTCAAGGACTTCCAGAACGCCACGCTCCTCTCCTGTACTTCGTGCCATCAGGGCCTTTCAAGGGTCTAACAGTAAACAGCGCGTTATCAACAGTGATTACTACAGTATACTTACCTGAAGGAATAAACTTAACAAACGTAGGGACTAGAGTAAACACGAGGACTAGGATTCCAAGGTGATTCGATTTTATGTATTTGAAAGAAAAAAAAAAAAAACAACAACAACAACAAAAACGAGCATGATCCCATTCCAAAATGCCACAGTACAAAAAAAGGAAGTACACAAATTTTATTAAGAGAACGAGAAGTCCTGTTTTTAAAATCTAGGAATAAAGAACACCCTTCCCATTGGATCTTCAGGGGTTGTCCCCTCCTCTGGAACCCACAGGGAAAACAGAGGTTGACAGCATCCAGACACATCTCAAGAAGAGTTGAAACAAGAAAAGTTTTATTTTGAAAATACAGTCTTTAAAGATAAATTTGGTTTCCATTTTCCACATCTGGGTGCATCCAACAAGATACGAAAACAAAACAACACAACGGGACGAAGACCCACGACACTATGTACAGAGCTCTAAAATGAGCCGTGAATATCTACACGGATCTAGTACATGCTGGTTGCGAAGGGGGAAGTGTGTGGCTTTCTAGAGAGTTCCCAGTCCTCCGGCAGAACAGTTAACTCTCGGGAGCTGCAGGTGCGGCTGCAGCCAGGGCAGAGCTGGGGTCAGTGGGGTGGGGGTGGGCCCCTCGGTGGGAGGCGTGGAGAGGGCAGATCCGGGCTTCGCTAGAAGTTCTGCCGCGGGGTGTGAGTCAGGCTGTGCCGCCGCAGATCACAGTTTCGCCTGAACACTTTGCCACACTGCACGCAGCTGTAGGGCTTGATGTCTGTATGGGTGAGAAGGTGAGTTTTCAGATTACTTCTCTGATTAAAGGTTCTTCCACATGTGGGACATTTGTGTGGAGATTCCTGTTCAGATGTGAAGCAAGGCAAAGGATTAATCCTTCACACCACCACGGGCACCCACCTCAACAGTTTGTCTTATCTGTACCAAGCCCTAACGTAACAAGCGCGACAACAAAAGAAGGACCTGCAGTGACAGATCCGTGCTCCGCACCCGCCAATCGTGAAGCACTCGGAGGCCCGATCGCACTGATAAGACCACCACGGTGGGCCACGTATTTCATCGCCACGTCAAGGGCAGGAAGGGGGGTGGGGTGGGGGGCAGTCCTCTCCTAGGGAACTCCATTCTCCCGGGAAATGAAGCTCCTGTTTGCTGGAAAGTTAAACTATTCCTCAACGTCCTGAAAGCTACAAATTACGAGGCCCCTGGGAAAAACAGCATATGGGATTTCACCATGGCTCCATTGTCAAAATTACCTTTATTTCCTCCCAAACACGGATGTTTTAAACATGGAGCAGATGGGATGAAAAAAATACAATACTAACTTTAGGATGTATTATAGATTGGCTGGCCTGTTCGTTAAGAAAAATTCTTTGTTAGTGTCTCTGCCTCTCCCCCCCCTCCCCAAGCTAACCTAAAAACAGCGTTAAGAAACAGACCCTGCCTTGGACACTTTTTGTAAAGCCATAATGATAAAAATGAAGCAATTTTAATGGAAGAAAATGAACTTACCTGCATATGTAAAGTTTTGTGAACTGCTAGAGTTCTAGACTGACAGAATCCTTTCCCGCACTCCTGACATTTGAAGGGCTTTTCTTTGGAATGGATATACCTGAAAATCAATACAAGGTTTCATTGAAATGGTCATCCCTGTGGCTTAGGATTTACTTTCCACAATTACTCCAACGAAATTTTGAGAGGGCAAAGGAAGCAGAATGTCTATTGTTTATGTTGTTCTTAGATTTTCTGTGAAATTCTGTTTATAGTTAACCTCAGCTAACAGACACTTGGGAACATTCACGGCCGTCTGGCTTTATCTACACTTGACCGCCCTCTCTGGCGTATTTCTGGAGCTCCAGACGCTGCACAAAGAGCCGTTGGAGGCCTCCAGGCTTTTCCCTGGGATTTAAACTGACCAAATCAAGACCGAGAGGGGTGGGGGCTGATTTTGGGAATCACTTCACAGCCCCGAGGACAGATACGAAAGTCCCATCTCAGAAGTCACAGATAGATTTCGGCGAAACCTCCACACCCTTACCGTGGGAATTATTTCAGCCCACTCTCTTTTACTAAGCCATGGTGTGAGGATGGTAGGAGCTGTTGCTAAACACAGCTACCTCAAGACCCTTCAAAGAATAAGAAAGCCCGCGGGCGGCTCTAGGGTACTCGGGGAGGTGGGGAGAGACCAATAGATTGTCCGGAAATGGTTCCACAGCCTCCAAACCTGCACCCCTTCCACCCAGTCCACCCAGTTGGAAGGACTCCGGGGTCTGAGGTTAACTTTTCACTCCTCACTCAATACCAAGGCCGACTCAGAGGAAATAGAATTTTGACTCCTAGGCCAAAGCCAAGCTACCAGATTTTTTTCCTGCTCAAGGACCCAGGAAGGCCCCTTCCCATCTCAAAGAATACAGCAGCAGCGGCAGGCTTGGGGTGGGGAAGGTCAGCGCTGGTGGTTCGCTGAAGCCGGCTTTAGGAGGGATTTGGATTTTAGTGACACTTGGGATGTCTACCGGGACATTTCATGGGCAAATTCACCTTCCCGTAGTTCCCAGCCTCACCTGTGATCCCGCAGGTGATCTTGCCTCCGAAATGCCTTGTGGCAGATGTCACACGTGTATGGCCTCTCGTCCGTGTGGGTTCTCTCGTGAATAAGCAAATTGTAGGATTTGGTAAAGTGTCTGCCGCAAAACTTGCAGATAAACTCCTTTTTCGTTTTGGAGGGCAATCTCCCTCGGGAGGGCTTTCTGTCCGGAGTCAGTTTATTGAGGCCCGAGAGGGGGCTGCCCAGCCCGGGGCTCAGCTTGCTCAGGTCTCCCATTTTAGGCGGATCTTCTTGCGTGGCGGCCACCGCCAAGTTGGCAAAGTCAAAACGGGGCCGGTCCTTGTGCAGGGCTGGAAGGACGTGGGCAATGGCCCCCTGCTTGGGGTGGAACAGGTGTGTGGTGAAGGGCAGCGCAGGGAAGGGGAAGCGAGCGTCCATGAGGCCCTGCGCCGCAGCCATCTCCGTGATGGTGGAGCGGGTGATCTCGTGCACGTTGGGGTACCCCAGCGTCCAGTGGTTCATGTGCATTGTCTGCACAGCGCTGAGCCCGTACAGGCCCTGAAGGTGGTCCACGGCGGCGGGGAAGGTGTTCACTGCCTGCAGGAAGGAGTAATTGGTGAGCTGCAGCGATGGGTGGAGCGGGATGGGCGCTGGCAGGGCCTTGCTCCCCATCTTCCTGACGGCTCCGGGGGGCTGCAGGAAGCTGCCCCCTTCTTCCAGGTCTCAGAGGCCCGCGGGCGTGAGAGAAAGAAAACAACAGCAGCACGCAGAGGAGGCCCTAAAAACGTCCAGGGGAGAGAGGGAGACACCATGATTATTATTCAGCCCCGCGAGTCCTTGGGCTACCCCGCGGGTTACAACTCCTAAATCCCTGTCTCCAAGACACCAGGCCGGGGCGGCAAGTGGCCCTCTGGCGAGCGGGTGGCAGGAAGATCGGATTCCGGGAGAGGGGACACCGCCCGGGAAAGAAAGGCGGACAGGGGCTCCCGCGCTGCGCCAGCCTGGACCCTGTCACCCGCATCCTCTCAGGGGGCAATCAGGAGGGCTGAGGGGTCAAGGCCCAAAGGCCCAGAGCCAGCTCTGTCGCCGCAGGTCGTGGCTCCGATCCGGCCCCGAAGGCCTGGTTCGATCCACGTGCGTGGCTTGTCCCCACGCTGTGCCCCGCTCAGGTCTCTTCGCCCGCGCTTACCCGGGGCGCTAGCAGGGCTCCGCTTCGCCCCGCGCTGACCTCGCTGGTTTTCCTTCGCCCTCCTCGGCCTTCCTCCCATTTATCAGCAGTGACGGGCCCGCAGGAAAGGAAAGTGACACCCGGGGGCTGGGTTCGGCCTGGACTCACCCCTTCCCCCGCTCAGGGGCTGCCTCTCCTCCCCACCCTTACCAAGATCCCTTCCAGATGGTTCAGACGCCAGCCCGCTTCGGGTGAGGACACAGAACGTTTCTGAGGCCGGAACCCCTCTTTCTAGACTGAGCACCAGGCTCTCAATGAGGGGTCTGCTTCCCGACCTGGCACCCTCCGGAGGCCCGGGGTGTGTGTAGGGGAGGGTGGGAGCAGTGTGCCGCAGCTGTGTGCGCTCTGGGGGAGGCCCAGGGAAGTAGCTGCAGGGGGTCCTTGCATGCACCGAGGCCTGGGGTGTGTGTGGCCAGCTGTCTGCCCCCGCACCGGGCAGCCCGGGTTCCCTGGAGCACCTCACCCACGTTCACAGTGGGCCCACAGTCTCCCACAGCCACCCCCTTTTATAAGCGGGTTCTGCCAGCCCCGCCGAGGGTGGCCTCCAGGTGCAGGGTTCAGAGCAAGAGCTTCGCCAGGCAAGGAAGCTAGCCGGCCAAGTGCGCCGCTAACCCTGAGGCTTGGGACCAGGCAGGAGGGTGTGAGGGTCTGTCCCGCTCTCCCTGCCCTGCTAATCCTTTCTGCACCAGACTTGTCTTCCCCAGCGCGTTTATGAAGTGGTGCTTGGGGGGTGTATCTGCCAGCAGGCTCAGGGGGCTGCGCTATGACACAGCGCTCTGGCAAGGCTGGAACTAGCTGCTTCCGTGGGCCCCCACCTTCCTCCGCTGCTTGGAACAGTCTGGAGACAAGAGATTTATTAATGAACTGCTTCTGCCTGGTGGTATGCGGTCTGGGAGTTCGGGCTGGGAGTTAATGAGAGGTGTGTAACAGTCAGAGGGGCTCAGTCAGACCATTCAACCGAAACTGTAAACTCCCATTAGTAATAAACTTTCCCACCGCACTATTCACTTTTGTTCAGTCCCCAAACTCTCTCCTATGGAGTGTGTGTGTGTGTGTGTGTGTGTGTGTGTGTGTGTGATAACATCACTGATTATTTTCTCTTCAATTAAAAATAATAAATTTCATCTTTAGTTCCTTCTCCGTGGGTAATGAGGATTTTCCAGGGAGTCAAAACATTTTCCCCCTAGTGTTGAAAAGCAGCCTCTCTTCTACACAGAGAGGAAACCGAAATTATTAGTTGGGTGTATTCCCAGACTAGGTTTCTTAGAAATAAATACAAGAGGCAATGCATGATCCTCAGCATAGGCCGTGTGGGGGCCAACATGGAGTGTTGGTTGTCAGAATGACTATCCGCATTTATGATTTTTTTTTTTTTTACTCTAAATGCTCTAAGTGAACTTTGCCATAAAGGTCACAATCTTAATTCTTTCTGCAGAGACCTGAGGGCCACTCTCCTCCTCCCAATAACGTATACTGCACAAAGGAGACTTTTATCATTTCTGTTCGTCCCAAACTGCCACTTCATAGTAAGCTTGCTTTAATTTGCAAAGGAAGAGCAAGCCAGTGTGCCATCCGAAACCCCTTTACAAACAGAACTCCCCTAAACACCTTCCACACACCGCTGACGTAACTAACGAGGGAGTTCAGGTTCCCATAGCCCGGTTTAGTTGCTAGCAATGTGTGTCAAGCCTTGGCTTAAGGGAACGCAGAGCTCTAAGGTACTTTCGTTTTGTTGGGGCTGAGTGCACACTCCATTTCAGGCACTAACTGCGAGTCCTCCGCTGTCTGTCAATTCTCCACCAGCCCGTTTCGGACCACTGGTTACTTTTAATTTTGCGAGGAGAGAAAGTTAAACCATGAAAAGTCATAAACGGTTCAATGGAGATGAGGCTACATCTCTTGCATCAGTTTTCAATGGAATTCCCAGGCGCTAGACGTTTTCTAAGTTTAACTGGTTGTCAGCAGGGGAGAACTGTACATACTAATTTCAGTTTACTGAGACGTTCAAAACACCGGGGAACACTGACTCTCTGGTAATTTGATAAAGAATCTTCAACTTTTGGTAACAGTGGTGTTGCATTGAATTATCTAAAAATCTATACAGTTTGGGGTCATCTGCTAAACCATCTGTATTGATTTCTGAGTGAAATGACGGATAGATGGGTATGCTCGCTGAATACTCAAAAGTACAACAGAATTTTATATAAACCAGAGATCTTTAGAAGAAAGAGCTCATGATGGGGAGGGGTGACGGGACGGGACTTGATTAGGTGCAGGGGGCAGCCACCAAGTTCCTGCCCCTTCCCCACGCCTCTGCCCTCCCAAGGAGTTAATTAAATTAGGAGGCCTTCCACGTAATCTGGGTTTGTCTCCGCTCCCTCGCTCCTCCTGTGTCATTGTCTTGTGTTCAAGACTGCAGTTCGCGGAGTCGGCCGGCCGCAGTTAGCTGTCTGCACCCGGTTTCTCCTCGGGAGCAGTCAGCGCTCTGTTGTTCCCTGCTCACAGGTGGGGAGACTGATTCGGCGCGGCCGTCTCCACAGACACCTTGTCCCCCCTTCTTCCTACAACCGCGACTCCCTTCCCGGCTATTTCTCGACGATCCCAGCGCCTCGGCACCCGGAGCTTGCCTGCCGCCCTCTCGGCCAAGGCGGGGCGGAAGGAAAAGCGAGAGGCCAGCACACGCTTGGGGGAGAATCACCTACGACTGACTCTTCCCGCGTGAAATGTGCCTTCGGGGCCGCCGGCTTGCGCACCGTGTTCCCGGCCCTTTTGTGCTGCGAGCCGGGGCTGGCGTAGGACGCGTGGGTCGGCCTTTCTAGAGCGGGGGAACAACGTCTAGGGATGATGGGGTTTGACCACAAAATACCACGACCCGCCTTTTTATAAGTCTTGCCGAAGGCGTAAATCTACCAAAACCAAACTAAGGGGCAGCACACGAAAGTTGGACTGGGTGTGTTAGTTGGGAGTTGCGTGCGAGGGACCCGAGGAAGGCAGAGCACGAGGCCCGGGACTGGGGTCCACGGGAGTGCTTTTCCTTCTCTGAGCTTGTGGCTCTCCAGACAGAACCTGGGCGCTCCCGGAACCCCCACACCCCTTCATTCCTTAGGACAGCAACGGCCGGGCCCCGGAGACACTCACCGCCAGCGCCGAGGTCTGCCTGGGCAGCGCGGTTCAGACTAAGTCGGGGCAGCGGCGCGCACAGCTTGGAAAGGTCGTGAGGTCCAAGCTGGGCGAACTTCTTTTTCGGCGCGAAGTCCCGGGAGCCGAGGACATGATCTAGGGGAGCGGATCGTGTTCTCCGTCAGTCGGTGGGAGCAGAAAGTGTAAAGAAGAGCGCGCGTGCTCTGGAGGAGTGCTCAGAGCTCGCCCGGACCGCGGGGCCCCGGCCACTTTCTCGCCGCTGACTGCGGGTGAAGTCGGAGCCCGCAGCCCTGCAGGGCCATCACCCTCCGGCAGCGCGCTCAGCTCCGTCGCAGCCCGCGTCCCGCCCCAGGCTGCCCCAGGCCCGGAGTCGCAGGCTTTAGTAGCGGCCCCGCCTCCCCTCCCGGCGGGCGTCCTGCAGTGGAGTGGGCCCGCTGCACCCAGGCTCCGCCTCCACGCCCTGCGCCCGCTAATGGTCCACTCTGTTTACTTGTGTTTGGATAGCAACTGAGTCTTAAAGGCGCAGGTTTGCTCGAGGTTTCCCTGTTAATCCAGAATCAGAGCCCAAGGTGACTCAGTTCAAATCTCACTAAGACAACGCCCATGCCCTCTTAGGACCACACTTTTCCTTACACTGTTGGAAGCTCAGCTTCTGGATCTTTGCTTTTCGGAGTCCTCAGAGAAGTCCAAAGGGCATTTTGCATCTTGTACTTGTACTTCATTAGCGGGAGGGCTTCGTTTTCACGTCTTACCTCGTTTATATGATCATCTGCTTCAAAGGGCCGAGGCAATCAGCTCTGGATTTTCTTCAAAATGTACCACCCTTGCCCCAAAGTAAAATAGTTCTGTCCATATTTTTGATCAACTATGGTTATATATGTAGTCTGTTTTCAAAACGAAGTTTGTTCATGGAAGTGACAATTGACTAATTTCATAATTAGTGTCAAGACGCGTGGAATGTTCCAGAAGAAATTTCTTCCAATATGTAAGCTTTAATCAGCTAATATACATTTCATAAGCAGCTAACCAACTTGGTTAAAGGAGTGGGCATCTGCGATCCATTGGCAAACAATGAAGAGCCCATCTGGAATGGGTGAAGAACAATCATTTTTAAATTTTAGGAAAATAGTATTCCAGCGTCTCAAAACATGCATTATCTTCATTCTCAGCAAAAATTGAGTTCATTGTCCAGCCGCCAGGAAAATTAATCGAATTTGACGTGCACTGTAGGCTTCCTAGCTCTCCTAAAGGTTTAGTTACATTAGGAGCGTGTGAATGAAAAGGCATTCCAGCCCCTTTGGAACAGAGTAACAGGGAATGGATCTACATCACGCATCTTCGTTTCAGACGCGTCGCGCCTGAACAAAACTAAGCAAACCGTCCTTGGTCCCAAACGAGTCACCGAGGGGCACTTACGTTAGCGGGTGCTTGGAGGAGCATAGATCTTTTAAAGAAACTATACATTTCAAAAGCGTTCCTCCAAAAGATGTTTTCCGGCCACTCTTCTCAAAGGACAATTATAATAACCTCAACTGTGTGGGGAAATGGGTGGATGTGAGCAGCTCGCTAAGAGCCGTCAAAGGCTAAGCACTGGCGGCAGGCGGCCACTACGCAAACCACCTCATATTAAGGTAAAAGCCTTTTATTTTATTCGTCGACGTGAATATAAATTTTCGTTTCTTTGGTAAAAACATAATTCGGGAGCAGAAGGTCCTCTTTCCCCCTTTTTTCCAGTTCTCTGTTCGCAAGGATTACACAGTGAGCCTGGGACATGTGTTCAGTGTCCTGCAGGGCTTAACCACTTCAGAATAAATTTGACGAACACGGTGGAAGTAGGAGAAGGCCTCGGAGAGTTGGGGGGTTTAAGAAACCCTTTCCCGAGTGGGTTCCATAGGGTGCTTTCATTTTAGCGCCTGGTGCTGAGCTTCGGCTCCCAGGATGCCTGCGGTTCCCTCTCTCCAGCCACCTCATTCTTTCCACAGCATTTCTCAATTTGGAGAACGGGAGGGCACTTTCCCTTCATTCAGGCCCCCAGGACGTATACGCACCCGAGGGCTGAGCCCGCGCTTCCGGGCTCCTGTTCATTGAAGCGGAGGCGACCCCTCGAGCAGCAGGCTTCGCACCTTCACGCCCAGTGTGTGTTGGGTACCGAACCGCCCGCTTTCCCCCTGGGGTAGGTGGGCTTTCCAACTTCCCATTAGCTGAACCCTCTTTCCCAAATGTCCCGAGCCAGGGTTTTACCGTAAACCTGTTTACCTCGCGCACCCCGGCCTCAGAAGAACTCTGGGCCGACCCAGCCCCAGCACTGCCCGGCTGGAAAGGTAGGCGAGAGTTCCAGAGCCGGCGCCTTTGAGCGTAGCTGCGCGGCCGGCCCGGGGAGCCCGGCCTGGAGGGGTGCGGCGGTGCTGAGCGGCGCAGGGCTGCAGGCTCGGCGGGCTGCACCTGCCCATCCCGGAACATTCCTGCTCACCTGGAACCCTCACCGGAACTTCGGGTGCTCAGACCCGGAGAGGCCCAAGTGCTGGCCGGAGTCTAGGGCGCACTCATTGGGAGAGCCCGCCCACGAGTCGCGCACCAGCGAGACCCCCAACCACGCCGGGTGCAGAAAAACTGGCCCACCCCGCTACCAAGGAGCCGCGGGGCCCTGGCGTGCCGAAGCCGAGGTCCCGGAGTCAGCGGCGGGCCAGCTGCGCCCCCAGGTCTGCAGTCTCCGCGGGGCTGTCCCAGCTCCTCCAGAGCTCAGCTGCCTGTCCCACTTGCAAATTCCAGCGAGTCGGGTCAGCTGCTGTCCTCACAACAACGACGCTTGCGAGGAAATGGCTAACACACTGGTCAGGAGCGGGCTGGGCGGTTGCAGCCCCAAACCCAACAGCAACGTTTACGCTGTGGGAGGAAGGGTCAAGGCCTAGCACAGGAAACTCAGGAGCTGGGAGTGGTGGCGGTGTACTGCCCCCAGCCCACCCAGGAGTCTGCGGGTGGAGCCAGCAGGTGTCACACACAGGCTCCCTGGAGTTGACTGCACGCTGCGAGCACGCTAAGTAACCTGCACCGTTTTAAAAATCAAATTATGGAAAGCTTATCTTTTTTTCCTAGGATCCCTTCGAGGGCCGGCTTCCCGGTCCCCAGCTTTCCCCAGCCTCTGCGGAGAGGAGACCTTGGCTGTTTTTTGCTGCAGACAACGCATGCCCTCCAGGCACAGAGCAAAGAGGGGCCAGGTCAGCAGAGAGGCTGGCACGCCTTTGACGCGGAGTTGAGGGTGCGGAAGCAGGGGCCAGCATTAAGAATCCCATCTTCTTAGGAAGTGTGGCTGGGTCCTGGCTCTCAGACCGCACAAGGTGGGAAAGCGCCGCGGCCCACTGTAGCTCTGCAGCCCGCTAGAAGGGCGGCAGCGCCCCCTGGAGGCGCAGCTCGAACACTTCGTGGCGTGGGCTCCAGGAGTGAGTGCGTGGCCTCCAGCGATCTCGTTCACCCCTTGCTCCCCTTGGCTTGAACCCGAGCCCCTTTGCAGGAGAGGAAAAGTAGTGTGTACAGCTGGCGGCTAGACTGACACCCAAGTCATGGGTCCTCGCCCTGGCAATCTCAAGTCAGGCTTGACTGACCAGCCCCGGGCGCCCTTTGTTGGACCATACCCACTAAAGAGAGGTGAGGAGGGCGTATTGTCCCCAAGGGCACCCTCCCTGTGCCCGAGCCCCTCACTCAGCTTCATCCCACCAGAGTCTGCATATACACACTTCTCGCTGCCACCTTGGGGGACACCAGGTCACACTGAAGGGGAGGCCGAACATGGAATCTCAGTGAAAGGTGCATGACCAAGCCGGGGAGGGGGTGGGATGGGGGAAACCCAGAGCGCTGGTCTAGTCTGTGTTTGGATTGTCAAGTCCAGAGCTGGAACTAGGCCACCCCAGCGACCTGTCACCAGGGCGAGAGCGGCCCAATGCTCTCTTGCCTGCTGAAGTACAGCAGTCTGGGGCAGGGTGGGAGAAGGGCGTAGAACCATAGAAACAGTGGGCCGGCTCCCGCAAGTACCAGGCAAGACCGGCAAGAGCCGGCTCTGCATCTCAAGACCAATGCAACAAAAGCGTGGTTGCCAGGGTGCGTGGTGACACGGAGGCTTCTGTCCTCCCAGTGTCCCAGAACAGCGGATCTCCTGCAGTTTCCCTGAATGGAAAGAGTCACGTCAACTCCTAGGTCAGTGTCCGCCACTAGGAAGACAGCAGAGGTCAAGAGCCAGCAGCATCCCAGAAGACTGTCTCTTGTGAAAGACAGCAGCTGGAACTGTGTTATATCGGACTTTCACGTGGTGGCTCTGTGTGTGTGCGCGCGCGCGAGTGGGTGCGTGAGTGCGTGTGCGTGTGTGCGTGTGTGCGTGTGTGTGTGTGTGTGTGTGTGTGTGTGTGTGTGTGTTAGCATTCGCTTCCTAATGTTAAAACGATGGGAATTCTAACGGAAATCCTGATTTCCAGTGAGTTCCAATCCTCCTGACCCAGCTCAGCAGCTTCTCCTCTGCGGCTGACTTGTGTTTTTTAAAATGCTGGCCGGAAGACAGCCTAGGCATTTCCAGCTATCCACTGACAGTAGGAGACTTGGGCTTCTCAGTGTGGACTATTATCAGCACCGAGCTTGTGAGGGAAGTCAAACGTACTGCCCCACCTACTGAGTCAGAATTGGGAGTGAGCCCAGCAAATTGCGTTTAAATAAGTCCTCCAGGTGACTATGAGGCACTATAATTGAGAATCACTGATCTAGATGAAATCGACATTTGTGAGCAACGGTGTCGTTCAGGTTCCTTAGTCTTTCCCTCTACTCCTCCTCCCCACCGTTCCTTTCTTCCTTCACTGGGGAAACTATACATCTACACATGTGGAGCAGCTTGCTCATTCAGTCACTGATTTCTTCATTTTGGTCACCTGGCTCTACAGGGACAACTTCAATATCCCTGGAAACCTGTGGAGGATAGGAGTGTCTTCTTTAGCGGCCACCAAATCGTTAATCCCATATTACTTCAACAAATGTTTCTGTTAGGGACCAATTGCACCGAACATCTAACCTCATTTTACAGTTCCTGTCTTTGGAATGCTCACCCACTCCCTTTATCCAGACAGACATCATTCTTCCTGTACAGTCACCACCTCTCAGGGATTCTAAATGTCTGCTGTGTACCTTTTCACACACATCTGCCCTTGCCTGCCTGTCCTCTCTGCATTAGGTCACAGGGTATGGCATAGGGGGTAAAGCGTCGTCGGACCTGATGGGATGAAGTGTGGGCAAGAGCTAGGGGCTGCTGTGTTCCAGGGTCACCCTGAGGCTCTTAGGACACTTGAAGGACCCTGAACCTGTCTACACATTCAGCTTACCCACTCTGTCTGCACTGGTTCCAACCATCTCTCATTATTCATCCTGCTGCTCCAAACTGCCCACCTCCCCGGCCACATGTCAGCATGGAGGTCTTCATTGTGGACCTGCTGATTTGCCCCTTTAAACTGGAGTACAAAGTGATTTTCTTATGGAGTGATTAAAACTCTGAATGCAAACAAGGCTTTCTAATCCTATGCCAGCTGAACTCACTTCCCCAGACAGGCCACTTCTCTCCTACTCTCTAGACCCTGACTCCTGTGTCTGTTTCCACTGAACAAAGAGTCCCCTCCACTGACCATTGTCAGGGGACTATTAGCAGTAAGAGTACTAGAAAGCCTCCCTCCCCAATCCAGTTTAATCAAAGGCTTTGTCATCCTCAATTTTCAGACTTTAAAAAAGCTTCTTTTTAATGAGTTAATACAGGAAAGCCACTGAAAACAGAAAAATTAATGTTTGCACTGCCCCAGTCATGAGTTATACACACATCTGTCTTCAGCCTAAACAAATAGCTACTCTTTTAAAATAATCTTTTCTTATGAGGATTTTTTTTAAATATAAAATGTGTAATGGTCAGGAGCATGGTAATCTCTTTATAACCAGGGATCCTATTTCTTAACAGGATTCTGCTTCCCAGGGCAAATAGTTTGACACAGTAACATTCAGAGCAGCCAGCACAGAGGAAATGCCAAGGCCAATATTTGAATTCAGACACAAATTTTAACAAAGGGAAATGCAGATCCTTGTAGCTGTTTGCCTGAGAATATTTCCCCGGAGGATTATACACTCTTCTGGAATCCAATGCAAGTTGCCAAACTCCAAATAGACTATGTGGTGCCAACTTATAAGGCCCATACAATTCCCTTTCAACAAATATTTTTTAGTGTCTGTTATGTACTGTGTTACTGTTGGAAACCTTGAACTTTTATCTTGTGAGGTAGGAGAAGGAAAGAATTTTTAAGATTGGTTTCTCTTGGTTTTAAAATTGTTTAGTGTTTCTATTTATCAGTAATCTTTAAAACTATATTGAATTCTACAATTTTTTTTTTTCGAGATAGGGTTTCTCTGTGTAGTTTTGGTGCCTGTCCTGTATCTCGCTCTATAGACCATGCTGGCCTCGAACTCACAAAGATCCACCTGCCTCTGCATCCTGAGTGCTGGGATTAAAGGCGTGCACCACCACCGCCCAGCTGAGTTCTCCTACAGTTTTAGGTCATTCTTGTAAATCAAGGGGAGAAGGTCAGTGTCTAAACCAGCTCATGTATTGAAAAGTGAATGCCAGCCAG
Organism: Onychomys torridus; assembly: GCF_903995425.1. NCBI lineage: Eukaryota > Metazoa > Chordata > Mammalia > Rodentia > Cricetidae > Onychomys > Onychomys torridus. The sequence goes on along the minus strand of NC_050458.1, from coordinate 2,747,061 downwards.
GCAAGGTGGCACATGCCTTTAATCCCAGCACTCAGGAGGCAGAGGCAGGCAGATCTCTGTGAGTTTGAGGCCAGTCTGATCTACAGAGAGAGTTCTGGGACAGACAGAGCTATACAGAGAAACCCTGTCTCGAAAGACCAAAAAGAAAAAAGAAAAAAAAAAAGGAAAAGAAAGAAAGAGAAGTGAATGCCAGCAGCGGCAAGGCCTTTGGCTTTCCAACCAGAAGACAAGTACAGGGATGTTATTTCTCAGTAGGCCGGCGCCTTGATGTGCCACCACACTTCGTTCAAGCCTCTTCTCACTTGTGGTTCTTTATGAGCCCCAAAGAGAAAAGGATTACTTCTTGCTCTGTCACCCTTCTCAGAGAAGTCAAGGAAGTAGATGAGCTAGATTGGCCTGGTTCTTGTGGACCAGGATAAATTCAGATGCAAGCTCAGAGAGTCCAAATCTTATAGAAAGAGATAAGCTTTGTTAATTTGCTTCTGAGCCCTAAACTTAGATAATGTCATAAATCAGGGAAACACCCTGAAAGGCCCACTCCTTTCTTATCCTGTGCACGCCTGGTCACACTGCATGTGTTAACTGCACATGCCATTTTACAGTCACCTAACCCTCTGTCCTTTGTCCCCACACACACCCAGACTCTGCTTGGCAAGCAGGCTTGTCTCCAGAAACCAGACTGGGTGGGTGCTGTAATGTTAGGGTCCCAGGCTGCAGTATTTCTAATGTGCATTAGACCACAGTCACCTTTTCCTTTGCCTGGAAAAGCACACATAGTATGTGGTGCTGCCCAGGCCATGAGACACACATCCAAATGCCCTAGTGCTGGGCCCACCCAGGCCCTGGAGAGTGTGAAGGAGAACACAAATGTGTCATATGGGTGTGTTCACTAGTCCTGTTTCCCTCTGTGTCATCCTTGACCACACTATCTTAACAGGCTGTATGATCTGGTCACAACCTGGATTGCATTAAGAGCAATGGTTTCTAAAATGCTTGTAAATTGAGGAAGCAAGGGCACAGGTAGATTTTAAATATGGTTATTGTTATTGTTGTTGCTATTGTTGTTATTTGAAACAGAGTCTTACCATGTAACTCTGACTGTCCTGGAACTCACTCTGTAGAGCAGGCTGGTCTTGAACTCACAGAGATCCGCCTGCCTCTGCTTCCTGAGTGCTGGGATTACAGATGTGCACCACTGTGAATGACTCATGTGTTAAATAACTTAAAATGTATGCACTGTGGGTTCAGTATGGTCAGCCCTGGGTAAGTGGGGTTCAACAATGAATGAAGAGCTTCAGTCTATTGGGGAGAGAGAGACATACGTTTATAGCCTTGGTACCATGTAAATCACAAAATCCCAGACCCAAGGTTACCAGCTGATAACTCTAGTAGGCTGAGTGAATATTGCCACTTATTGATGACTCAGTTAAACCTTTTGCTCCAACATGGCTACATTCTGACCAAGTGCCAACGAGGACAACAGGAGGAAGACAAGCTCACTCTCTGATGAGACACTACAGAAAGCAAAACTCAGTCAAAGGCATATCTGGTGGCAAGGGAGATTTTCAAGTAAAATCTTTTCTCTGGGTCTCCAGATGCAGTACAGACTCCTCCCACTTAAGAAGAGAATGGATGCTGGGGACAAGCAGTAGTCTGAGCCACAGCGTGTGCCCGCGCTGCCTGCTCCTTCTATACTACAGTAAACATCCTGCGCTGGCACCAGAGCCACTACTGGGTATCTGGGGTCCTGTCCACTCTCCCTTCGCTGCTCTGGTGGGTGTTGTGAGTCTGTATCCTCTGGATTCTGAAGCCGTGGAACCGGTTACCACCACCTGTCCTTTTCTCATTGAGTCCTTGACCCCAGTTAGAGCTGCTGTAGACAGCCTTCTGTCCGGAGTGAGGAGGTCAAGCCAAAGGAGGCTGATGTCAGGAGCCAGCCCGGTCAAGGAAGATTGCGGATCCTTAAGGAAGGCCTTGTGGCACCTCATGGTACCGTGCTGGGTGGGCTGGATGATTTAGTCTTTGGCAGCAGTACTCCAGGTTTTCCTTGGGAGATGGTCTGAAAACAGAGCGTACATCACTCCTGGAGGGGGTCCCAGATTCTTCCTGGCCCCATTGCTATGTGAAGCAGAACAGGTTGGGGTGGGGGTTAGAGGTGAGGGGGGCTACAAAAGCTGGAACAAGTGTTTTTTTTAAATAGCCTCTGTTGCCAGAAACTGAGGGGTGGGGGGAAGTACAGCTCAGGTTCCTCAGAGGGGCAGGGTCAAAACTGCAGGCAGACCTCACACACAGTGAGGATGTCTCTGCTCAGCCAGAGCCCAAGGACAATCTCAAAAGATAAGTATGGAGAAAGTTAATTACCATTTAAAGTTGTTCTGATGGGACCTCTCTGCCTGCTGGGTTAGCTCTGCCTCCTAGCCTTACATGTGAGTATTCACAGGCTGGGTTCCTCCCTCCAAACCTAGGATGGATCTCAGTAACTGGTTCCCAGTGGATGCAGACAGGGCAGCAAAGGCCATTGCTCCTGGTCCCATCTGCGGTCACCCTTCAGGTTGCTACCTGGCTTGGGACAAGTATGTGGGGAGTGGGATTCCACCGCTGCAGGAACATCTGGAGTGTCATTGAAGAGATACTAATATACATTTACATAAGCCCCAGGGGGTTTCTATGTCTGAGAGAACTGGCTAGATAGCTCCTTTTACACATTCATTTCCTTAAAGGAGGTATTTTATATTCTACTGTAATTCAATCCTTTTGGCTCCCACTCTGCTAAAAAGGAAAAGAACACACATCCCAAACAAATTTTAAAGCCCAGGTTCCCCCTCCCAACCAGCAAATGTGCACAGTGCGTGCTGACTTACACACATCTGTAAGCTATGACTTGTTTATGCTAGCCATATGATATTTTAAAAATAAAGTATAATGTTCCGTATGTGTACAATCACATTTTCTTTTATCAACCCCTCACATACAAATGTATTTCCCCCTTTTAGGGTGTAATTACATGTCTAAATAGCAATGTATACAGTTGATGTATAGGAAGGGCATGCATGTTCTATAGCACACATACAGACGTATTTAAAACACCCAGCCACTCTCCATACAGTTCCCAATTGCCTGCAAAGGTAGAAAAGCCCACCTAAGGTGCTTTGGTCCTTTTCTACATGTTGGGCTTTAAGGATTTTGGACCACAGAATGAGAAATTATTTTGATGACAGTATCTTATAGTCCTCTCTATTTACACATTTGGCTGCAGAGGCAGGACGGGGTTTGAGGGTGGGTGGGATGAATTTCCTTATGCTAGGCCTGATTGGGACTCACCATTTCAGGTGAGAGCTCTCTTTGCTATGGCTCACAACTCCATCTGGAGTGAAGCTAACACTTGGCTCCAGGAAAAGATGCTGTCTTGTGTGCTACCAAGAACTCTCAGGTCCCAGAATCCAGCCTTAGCTGTCCTGTGTAGTATGGAGTGAAGGGCTGACTGGGAAGGGCTGGGTCGGGTTCTAACCAGTCCTGCTGATGGGACATTCCTTTTGAAGGTGGCACTTGGCTATAGATTGAATTTGAGAAGAACTCCTTCACGCTGTTGTCTCCACTAACAGGTGTTTCCTCAAGGAACTTCTGAAACATTTTCCTTGACTATATTACAGATCTCTAATGGCTTCCTATTGCCTATCTGTGTCTGTCCAAATGTTTCAAAAGTCTAGTCTCAATCCATTTACTAAACCTGAGTAGTACTGTTGCCCAGTCCATATACTAGACTTTCTCAAGAGCGGGGTCTGGGATTCCAGCCATTTAAAAGACCTCTCCAGGTGACTAAGCTGGATGCTGGAGAACTATTGGTCCACAATGCTGCTTAGGAATAGCTAAGGAGAGGTAACTATTCCAAAGTCTTGTTCCCTTTGGCCTGTTTATTTCTCAGATCCCAAACCACAAATCTATTTTCTCCTGTCCCCTTTCATTGGCTTCCACTCGCTTGTATTTGAGAACTCTGCATAGTTCTCAAATACACTCTCCTGTTCACCAGGGTTAATTACTGTTACTGGTGGGATGGAATTGCCCCAGAAGCCTCATCAGTCAATTGGAGAACCCTGCCCTGGGATTATTTGGCTTTGATATCTGACATTCAGCCCCTCTCTGTGACTGATTTCCCTGATCTGATTTTGCTAACTGCAAGTCTCCACCTACTCATCATTCCATTAAAGTATTTCCTGGAACTGTCCTTGGTCAAAGGGAACAACTTTCCTAGAGTGAGAAAGACTTTTCAACAGACAAAGCCAAAGCAACAAACAAGCTCCATGCTTTAGAGAAAAAAGAAAGCGGATGTCATCTCTTTCAGATTTTGAACTTGATCTAACAGATCCAGGAAAGGAGATGGTTGTGTACTGGGCAGTCCAGTTCAGGCGGTCGCTTCCGCTCATCACATCTCTTCTACAAGGCAATGATGCAGGGCAGGGCCAGTCAGCTGAGGCTTTGGTACTTTCCAAGGGGCTGTTCTGAATGTAAAGCCAGTGTTTCCCCTGGCTATTCAATGACCTCATTACAGCATCGATGACCCTCTTGAGTACCTGGCTTTAGTACTGACCACAGCAGAGGACACATCATTTGCTCAAATACCTTTCTTTCCCTCTTCTTTGTTTTTGAGTATGTGCAGAATAGATGGGGCTGGGGCAGGAGGAATGGGGGTGGGGTGGGAGTGTCATTTCACTGAGTACAATGTGTACTTTTCCAGCACTGTACTACTTACATAAAGCAAACTTTATGAGCTGTATGCTTGGATTTTTGTTTTCTGACTTATTGTTCTCTATCCTACAATTGTTCTAATAATTTGATAGTATATGCTTTCAGCCAAACATTTGTTCCAAGTTCTGCCAGATTAAGAGAAATTTCCAGGCGAAATCCTGCCCAGAGGCCTTCCTAAACAATCACAGTTTCTTCAGTTCATCCTCTAGCTACTTGTCCATCCACAGAAGGTCTTTTGAGAGCTGAACCGGGTCTAGAGTTAGACCCCAACTCAGCTTCTTTCAATGATACTTCCTTTCCATCTGGCAAGGGACATCTGGGCAATTCTGGGACCAGCTCGATGGCAGAAACATAGGTCAGACAGAAGCAGTGGCTTAGGAACTTAGTCTGAGTGTTGAGCAATGGCACCTATAGGGCCATTTTGCATCCTTGGGCTAAGAGTTTTCCTTTAGGCTTCATGAGGGTGGCTTCAAGCCTGCATTCTATCACTCCATCCCCCAGTAGCCTGTCTAATTCTCTGGGGATTCTCCTGAGGATAGCGGTCATTGTCTCTGACAATTAAGCTTTAACGTTAATTCCCAAGATAAATGGAGCAAATTGATGACACTTTGGCTGTAATTCTTCCTGCTTCAAGTTTTAGAAGACAACAATGAATCAGCTGCCAGACAGTCCCTGGAAATGCAAGGGATACAGACATTTTATTTTCTACCTTTCTAAATGAGGCAATTTAGGGCTGTCAGAAACAACAAAATGCATGTAAACATCTTAATTCCATAGTGTGCTCGAGTTCCTGAGGGCACAGAGATTCATTGTTTCCATCCGGCCTCTTAAAGCCGCACAAGCAGTGGTTTCTGTTTAAGGTGGAATGATAGAGGGTTGTAATCTTTTTAATTCAGACCTTGCAGCAAAAAAGCTGGGTTTACTTGTAAACTGTGATTATTCAGTAACACACTCTGCATGGAACAGGGAAAGTAAATAACTGGATGCATACTTTATAATTACATGCAGGGGGAATTCAAAGCTCCAGAGCCTGGAGTGGAGCTCGTGGGCCTGGGGCAGCAGCTGTACTTTCTGGCTTCTCCCACACAGGCCGAGGCACGGGAGAGAACAGGAGCCAGGAGGTCCCAGAAGGACCCCAGGTGCTAGGCCTCAACTAGCAGGAGCATAATTAGGATTTGCAGAGTAAAATGTGAACCCTGACAGGGACCCCTGAGACCTATGACAGTTTCCTACACAGCGTTCAGGACACATCAAAATTTTAATAATTTTGCTGCGGTGGTGGTGGGGGGGTTGTTCCTTCGTTGAAGAACTTTGAGAAAGGCTGGGTACTCAGTCCTGCATCGGAGAATCAAATCAGCGCATTCCAGCTCCTCCAAGGCTTCTCCCCACCAGGAGCCGCCTGCTTGTAGCAGTTTTCCTCTTCAGAGCTGATTTGTAGCCATCCAGCTCTTGCTAACCAAGCACTTTCGGCTTTTCAAACTGCTTCATTTTGTGAGGAAAAGCTGTGATGAGTAATTCAACTTTTATTTCATTTTGCTTTTTTGGTATGCTGTGTGTATGGTATATGGACTTACTGGTGTGGGCATGTGCATGTGTGTACTGACATTGTGGGGGCTGTCTTTCACTCCCCACTTTTGTTTTTGAGACAGTCTCCCACTGAACCTGCACTTCATTAGGCTGACTGGTCAGGGAGCTCCAGGGACCCTTCTGTCTCCTTCCAGTGGTCACAGGAGCACACCTGGCTTTTTATGTAGATTCTGAGGAGTTGAACTCAGGTCCTCATGTTTGCATGGCCTTTGCCAACAGCCATCTTTTCAGCCCGTCAAGTTTTTGAAACAAAGTTACAATACACTCACAAAGTATGAGTTACTTTTTTACCCTGTCAAAGGTCTGGCAAACGTAAAATCTGCATTTTCTTACAATGCTTTTGCTTTACTGGCTGTGGGTTTTTGGTCATTTGTCTCAAAAAAGGTCATTTGCCTTTTTTTTTCATTCTAAGATCTTGACTTCTTGATTCAAGAGCACCGTCGGCCTCACTCAGCCTTTGCAGTCGCTGGCACTATAGACTTGCACCAACACACCTCTCTCCAAGTATTGGCTCTGGAGTTAAAAATCCGCTCTGATCTCACCGCTGGTCTCGAGTCACCAGGTGTGTATACTGACTAAAGAGTCATCTTCCAAGAACCAGCTGTTAAACCCCTCCATGCTCCTTTCTCCACAGAATCTGTCAGTAAGTTAGGAAGTGCCTTCTGGACCACAAAGTTGCTTTGTGGGGAAGTAATTTCAAGTGGAAATGTGCTTCCTCTCAGAGAGCCAGCAATTCATTATCACTTTTTAAAATTAGAAAAGTTAAAGAGTATTTCAGAAGCTTTGGGGAGCCAAGAAGAGACTCCTGGGGTGGTGTTTACTGTGGACCAGATACTGTTTCAGGACCTGACTGATGTTAACTCTCAGTCCCCTGCTCCAGAGCTCAGGAACCTGGAAAGGACAGTTTCACTGGCCAACAGTGGTGAGGCAGACTCTCCACGGCTGTTCCTGGCCGTCTTACCACCATTTCGGCTCATTAGAGGAGGCATGTAGATGTGTTAAAACCACTATCACAATCTTGTTTTTCACAGTTCCCAAAGTGTGACTGGTTTGTGTTTAACTTGCTTTCTGTGGGTTATTTGTAGTGTAGTTATTTGTCCTGGTAAGGCGATAACCTTGTTTGCCTCTGACTTTAGGCTTCTTTTCAGGGGCCAGTAGATTGCATCTGTGGACAGACAGCACATTTGCAGATGGTCACCAATACAAGCCATGGTAATGAAGGCAATGTGAATGTCACAGTAATATACCATAGATGCCAACCCGAGGCCAGCGAGATGGCTCAGCAGGGCTTTCCACCAAGTTTGACTATGTGAGTTGGATCCCCAGGACCCATATGATAGAGAAAACCAACTCATCCAAGTTGTCCTCTGATCACACGCGTTCTGTGGTTCATAGGTGCCCCTCCTCAACACACAGCACATAACACACACACACCCATAATAATAACAGATAAAATAATCTTTAAAATGTTACCTTGGGCTTTCTACATCCTGGTTCACGTCTCTGCTCTCCTTTTTCCTGATCGCTCCCACACACCTCCAAACAAGTCTTATTAGCCAGGATGTTTTAGGTTTTGGGTGACAAAAACCCCAACTCCCTGTGGTGAGAGAGAGTTTACTGGTCTGTGTCACTGCACGCCATGACTGAATGGGTCTAGACACACCTACACACAGCAACTCAAATCACACCTTGAATCCCCTTTCTTTTCTTGGTTGGCTGCTGGTCTCTTTCTCCTTTGCTCTGCTTGCCTGGTGGTCTGGGACAATGGCCACCAGTGTTTCCAGTTTAGGTTATCCTCGTAATCCCAGGGCAGCAACTGTCATCTCTTGCAGATGAGCAGCACAAGCTATAGGACAAGGCTGACTGTGCAGTCTACCTCTAGACAGTTGTATAATCTCAGACAAGTGACTGCATATGTATTTCAGTTCCTTCATATAAAGAGAGATAGTAATAGTGTTACCATATCCTATTACACGAGTCTTAGATGAAAGAATACATTTTAAGCATTTAGAAAGGTTATTTGTAAATAATAAATGCCTAGCAGGAGAAGGCCTGGATATGCTGGCTTATGGTGAAGTGTGCCTATCTGGCTAATCCATCAGGGTAATAAACTGGAGTCACATTCCCATTCCTGAGCATGAGGAGGGCATGACCCAAAGGAAGGGCTGCTGGGAAGACAAAACACCCACGTCCACAGTTCCAGCTTATATTACTGCTGCTGTGACAAGACACCATGACCAAAACCAACTTGAAGAGGGAAGAATTTATCTCCTCTTACACTTCCAGGTCACACTCCATCATGGAGGAAGTCAGATGGGAACTTGAGGCAGAAACCTGAATGTGGGAACTGAAGTAGAATCCATGGGAAATGCCGCTGGCTGACTTGCCAGAGGACTGAAGGCAAGCAGGCAAAAAGTAATGGTTTCTTCTTTTGTGCCTTTTTATCTGGGGCACCACCAGAAGGTGTCATCTGAATTTAGAGTTATGTCTTCCCAATTCAAACAATCTGATCAGAAAAATCCCTTACAAATATGCCCACTGGATTGCAGCTTAGTTGATTCTAGATCAAGCCAAGTTGACAACAAAGATTAGACATTTGTCCACTACAGGACAACATATGGTTCACTTGTGACCATGACAGGAAGCAGATAGGGCCTCAGTCCTGGCCTCTGTATGACTTGGGATAAACTGACAGCATTTTGTCACATTTAAAGTTTAAGCCTTGGGCCAAATGTAACCTGTAATGTCACGTCCTCCCGAATGACATGATGTAAGAAGAACAGGAGTGTCTCTGCCGTTCCTGGTAGAGGGTAGAGAGTCCTCAGACCTTCCACCATCAATACCCATGTTCCAGACACACCCCTGCTCCTGCTGTGCATGGCCTTGGGATTACACAGGATTTCTTTATACAGGATAACGAGGGTTGATTTGGCCTGGTCACTAGTGACGCAGCTTCATGACTCATGATGGCTGGGACCTTGTGATGGTGCTGATGCTGTTGAGTTACCCAGCACAATGGTTGGGTTTCTCAGCTGGACACAAGTTGAGAAAAAGGGAAAGAGGGAACCTCAGCTGAGAAAAAGCCTCCATCAGAATGGCCTGCAGGCAACTCCGTGAGGCAGGGCCACCCCTGGGCAGGTGGCCCTGGGTTGTATGCAACAATCAGGCTGAGCAAACCATGAAGGATGGAAGCAGTAAACTGTGCCCTTCCAAGGTCTCTGCTTCAGTTCATGCCTTGGCTTCCCTCAGTGACATGTGACTGGGATATGTAACCCAGATAAATCCTTTCATCCCCAAGCTGCTTTGATCATGGGATTTACCGCAGCTATGGAAAGCAAACCAAGGTGCCTACGATCCTGTAAGGAACCCCTCACCCATGTTTCTATAAGCAAGCCCAACACACTCACTATATCACCAAGCTGGACTGAATGAAATGATTTCTTTGGTCTGATTTGTCCTAGCTGAAGGGACCCAAAAAGTGCTGCAGCAAGGCTTGAAGTGGAGGCGCTGCCCTCCCTCTTACGCTTTCAGATCTACACCCTCCTACACTTGATCCCACTTCTGAATCTACTTAGGTATCCAGCTTTGCCGAGTAGTTTTTTTTTTTTTTTTCCAACTTGACACAAGCTGGAGTCACCTGAGAGAAGAGACCCTCACCCGACGATTACCTCCACCACGATGGTCTTGATTGCTGATTGATTTGAGGGGCAGGGGACAGACCCACTGTGGATGGTAAAATCCCTGGACCAGTGGGCCTGAGCTGTCTGAAAAAAGGAAGCCAGGAATACAAGCAGGTAAGCAGCGTACCACATGGTCTCTGCTGCCGTTTTTTTGCCTCCAGGTCACTGCTGTGAGTTCCTGCTTTGGCTTTCCTTACTGATGTGTAAGCCAAATAAATTCTCTCCCCAACTTGTTCTTGGTTAGTGTTTTATCACAGCAACAGAAAGCTAACCAAGTCACCAGCCTAGAAACCCTGGCTCTGAAGATACCTGTGATCCCACAGACTTTATTTTGTGTGGCTGCAGCTCTTACACAGCCTGCTCTGGATTCTAGTCCTATGACCCCCAAGGTTCTGACCGACACACAGCACCTCATCCCACCCTGAGGCCGGGAGCCTTGCCTTGCCTCCTGGTTAGGAGCAGTTGATGGCAACCTACACCCAAGCTTACTGTGTCCAAAGCCTGTACCTTAGCTATCCTGGGGCCAGTTTCCTCATGACATTATCTCTGCCCTACTCTAACACTCCTTTGCTGGAGGAATGGATATCTGCTGGCCCTGTTTTAATGAGATCAGGCGAGGCTGTACTTTCCTACAGTCTGTTCATCCAGCTGTGTTTATCTTATTCTTGGTTGGTCATTCTTTCATGCGTGTTACGGGGAAATACACATTTACTTTCTCTTAAAGTGGGTACTATTTTCAATGTCAGCCCCAAGCAACATTGGGTGTGATAGATTTGAGTCTTTCTAAATGGCATCTTGAACAGAGTAGAAAGTTCCAGATTCCATATATATGCATTAAGAGATAACTGGTTTTCTAGCTGGCTAATAAATTACATTTCCATGTCAGCAAGTGGGTTTTTATTTTACCATAAATGATTTCCCAAATACAAGAATTTCTAAAGAGCAGATAAAAGCAGCTGCAAATGTGATCTAGGAATAAATATCAAGAAAGGCAACTCAAGCAGCCTGCAGAGTTCCAGCTGCTCTCTCTCTGGAGCTTATCAGTGTTCTACAGTCAGGCGCATAGCGAAGCTGGAAGGCTCCTTTCCAACAGCGCTTGTACTTGGACAAGGTTCTTGAAACGGTACAGGCACTCTGGTTCCTATCAACAGAGCAGCCACTATCACCAGTTTTACTCACTTCCTCCTCCTTTGTTTCCCTCCGGCCCTCTTTGGCATCTGTGTCTTCCATCCTGACGTTGGAGATGACAAGTCTTGATTAGGGGGAGGCTATGACGGTGTATGTTTTAATTTGAGCAGAGCAAATGTTAGCCTGTGATTTATAGAGTCACGCTACTCACTAGGGTAAGCAAGGCTCCTTTAATCCCAGGCCTCCAAGCCAGCCAGTCACAATTCCATCTTGGTGTTGCAGCTGCACTAAGTTCCCTGAAACCGAACTACACTTTTCCAGGGATGGTAATTCCATCTTCCTGAGCTGATTCGAAGATTAAACAGAGTTCTTTAGAGAGCTTGCACTTTCAACAGGCAGAGGAGTGATAAGGAGGGGTCTTTGGGCCAAGGGCAATAAAAATCTCGGTTGGAAAGCGGGGCTGAAAAAACCTTTACAATTAGATGCATTTGAATGAGATTGTATTCTTTCTAAAAAATTCGTTGTTCTCTTTCTCTGTGTGTGTGTGTGTGTGTGTGTGTGTGTGTGTGTGTGTATGTGTGTGTGTCTGTGTGTGTGTGTCTGTGTGTGTGTGTGTCTGTGTGTGTGTGTGTGTCTGTGTGGTGTGTGTGTGTGTGTCTGTGTGTCTGTGTGGTGTGTGTGTGTGTGTGTGTGTCTGTGTGTGTGTGTGTGTGTGTGTGTGTGTGTGTGTCTGTGTGTGTGTGTGTGTGTGTGTGTGTGTCTGTGTGTGTGTGTCTGTGTGTGTGTGTGTGTGTGTGTGTGTGTGTGTGTGTGTGTGTGTGTGTGTGTGTCTGTGTGTCTGTGTGTCTGTGTGTACCTGTGTGTGCTCTACATGAACTCAGGTCACCAGGCTTCTGAGGTAAGCACCTTTACTGGCTGCATGTCTCACTGGCCCTGACTTGTGTTCTTGACCCTGAAGGCCATGGGACTACCTTCTCCATATCAGCTGTAGTGTCTGTCTTCATCTCACCACTGCTTAGGTCACTAGTTAAAGCACTGATGCATTCAGCACAGACCCCCCCCCCCAGCTCTTAGGTACTATTTATTTTGCTTTGGCTTTAGATAGGGTCTCCACATTTTGTTAAGATGGCCTCAAATCCATGCTCCTTTTGCCTCAGTGGGCCAAGCGCTAGGGTTACAGGCTTACCTGCTGTGGGATGTCACAGAAGTACGCTGTTGATATATGTTGCTCCCATTGGCTAATAAATAAAGCTGCATTGGCCTATGGAAGGGCAGGATGGAGCCAGGAGGGAAATCCAAGAGAGTGAGAGGAGAAACAGAGTAGGCCAATGCTGCAAGCCTCTGCCAGGAGAAGCAAGATGTGAAAGTACTGGTGAGTCAGGAAGCCACGTGGCAATGCACAGATTAATAGAAATGGGCTGAATTAAGTTATAAGAGCTAGTTAATAATGTGGCGGAGCCATAGGCCATACAGTTTGTAATTAATATTAAGTCTCTGAGTGATTATTTTATAAGTGGTTGTGGAACCCTGGGGCTGGGTAGGACTGGAAAAACTTCCATCTACATGTACCACCATGTTCAGCTCCCCATAAATTCTCATCCACATCTTAGTAACCATATTTTCCTGACACTGGAGGTCTGTATGCTTTATTTTATAACTTTTGATCTGAAGCTAAGTTTCCATTATCAGCTGGGTATGTAGCTCAGTGGTTCAGTACTTGCCTAGCATTTATGAAGGCCTGTGTTCTGTAGGTGTGACAGAAGTCCCAGCACTCAGGAGGTAGAGACAGGGATTTGCTTAAAGTCATCCTTAGCTGTACAGCAGGTTTGAGGTCAACCTGGAATAAAAACAAGACAAAATTGTCATTAATGTTGGCAGAAAAATTAGGATTATTGAGCCTAAGTAAGGTTCAAAATTGCTTCCGGAGTTTTCAGGAGAGCCCCAGGAGGCTGCTGCATAGGGAAGGATGGCCATTACAGCCTGATGGCGACTTCGGGGAGCAGATGGCAATCAGAGCACTGACTCAGTCTAGTCACTCCACAGACCTCCTCATGGCTTCCCGGGGAAAGTCTGAACTGCAGCAACATCATCTCCTCTGCAGAACTCTTTCCAGATGAATCCATTTTTGAATGACTGTAGTGAACATTTCTCTCCTGCTCTCTCCTTTGTCCCTCATTATGTTAAAACCAGATTTTGTCCTCTTCCTTCTGACTGGGGCTGTACTGTGTCACCACTAACTACAGCTCTGTGACATTTTCTGTGTGTGCTGCCCAGACAGTATGGGAAGAGCACATTCCTTGAACTCAGCCTCCTAGTGCACTTTCTGCAGGCCCACCTACGAATCTTTCCCATCCTGCTCTTCAGCATTTTGACCTTGGCTCAGTACGTTTAACCCTTTGTTCCTCAGTTCCACGTTTTACAAAGATCATTGCCTATGTGGTGTGGCTTAATGTCAAACCTACCTCCATGTCCAAACTTCAGTCAATAGTGACTCATTCCTTGGCCTATGATCTTTCTCATTTTTTTCAAATTGTTGTTTTATTTCATTTTCTTTTAAACTTAAAGACCTGCTAGAAATAGCTCCATTAGTTCTTAATAGGATGATGCAAGATGAAAGCCTCGGCTTCACAAGCCATCTGGACCTTTAAATGAGGGAGAAAGATGCATAGAAAAGAATAAAGGTCTCAGAAATAAACTGTTCTGACTCCATGCTCTGTGCAGGGTGCCTGCTTACACTGTATTGTCATTTCTTTTTCCTGTGTACAGACAGCTTTGTATAAGCAGTTAGGGTAAAGCAGAAACTCAACTTCACAGAGAAACAGAAGCAGATAACAATTGTTTGTTGACAAGGGAAGCGGCAAGCCTTTGCTCACAAACTTATTAAACAGACAAGGGTTCTTTCTGCTGCCTAAACCATGATATGAAGAACAAGATGGGGAGGCCACCAAGGGAAGCAGGCTGGCCACGAGATCTGCAAAAGCAAAACAAGATTTTTGTTTTAAGGCTGCTCTGCCCACCCCCGTGTGTGTGTGTGTGTGTGTGTGTGTGTGTGTGTGTGTGTGTGTGTGGTATTTATGTGTATGGGGGTGATGTGCCCCTGTGTACACATGTGGAGACCAGAGGCCAGAAAACACTCACAAAAAAATGAGTGTTTTCATTTATGGAGCCCACTTCATTTTTGTTGAGACAGGGTCTCTGAATTAGGAACTTGATGCTTCAGCTTAGCTGGCTGGCCAGTACCCCCTGGCCTCCAACACTGGGGTTATAGGCACATGTGACTCCCTCCACGTGGGTCCCTGTCTGTTACATGGGTACTTGGATCCCAACTCAGGGCTTTGGACTTGTGTAATATGCATTTTACTCACTGAGTTGTCTCCCAAGCCCTGGCTTTCCTGTTCCGGGTGTCAGGCCTCTTCAAGTACCACTACTTAGGAAGGCCTGACACCTCCTCCAGTGTGAGAACATTTCTTCTTCTTACATCATGAATTTAAACAACTTCCACAGGGGAAAAAATAAAAAGAACTGGCCGGCTTAACATAAAACAGTTGATGTGCTTCCAAATTCTCTCCTACCTCTGTACACACACACACACACACACACACACACACACACACAAACACGTTTTTCAAGTTTTATGTTCTGATTTTTGAAGTTATGTTCTTAACTTTATTCATGTACACTTTGTCTTGACTTGGCTGGTTCCCTGGGCTTCAGTTATTTACTTCTTTATTTATTTGAGACAGGGTCTTGCTTTGTAGCCAGGCTGGCCTAGAACTCACTAGCACATGCCCTATGCCCAGCTTCAACTTCTTTGAATAACTGTAGAATAGTTCAATCTTATTCATGGGTCCAGCCTACACAATAATTTATGCTCCCATCGTGGGCCTGTAGGATGCTCCATCTTAGGGAGAACCCATCTATCTTTGCTTAAAGGACTTGCGTGGCATTTCTAAGCCCCCATTTTTATTACTTTGACTAGGTTTTTGTTTTGTTGGCTGGCTTGTTTTTGAGAATTTTTTGATCATGGTTCTTATGTGAAGATGTCATTTTGCTTTGCTTTGAAAACCATCACATTCATCTTTGCCAGCTCTCAGGGCATCGCTCTCTGCCGTAATCAAGGCCCACTGTTAGAAGCAAACAGGGCAAGGGTGGCCACCTGTCAATGGAAAACGTATTACTCTAGTTTCACTTGGGCTCTGATGAAGAAGGGCATGAAAGGAAAAGAGAAATCCTATTATAATTCTCACAGATGCAATCCCTAAACTTATTAGCATAATATTTGCATTATTGCTGTTTCCTTTGTTATTTCAGACCCTCTTTTAACACGGGTCATTGACTCTAAGCTAGTATACATTTTGCTTCATTACAATTTGCATTAGATATATTTAAAACCTTTCCATTTGATCAAGGCTCCACATTTTTTTTTAATTTAGAAGTTCCAAACATCAAACATTTTGAAGCCCCATGGATGGTATATATCCTAGACCTCTAAATGAAATGATGTCAGCAAACAGCTAGAGTTTGACAATCTTCGGCGGAACCAATTTCAGCTAATTTCAAAGAGGAGAAATAGTTTCCATATTTCGTAGAAAGGGTCTGCTAATAAACATAATAGAGAAACTTAGAAGGACAATTCCTTTTCGTCAAACTTCCAGAACAAATATGTGTGTATTGTGTATATTAAGAAGACAAGCAAACAGAATGTACTTTGATAAACCATACTTTATATAAATCAAAGAACAAGACCCAAGAATTACAATTGCTTGAAACCAACATCTTATAAATATGATGGTTTGAGCATATCCAACTGGATGGATTTCGACAGCCGTCACTCAGCAGCTAGTTGTACAAAACAAGATCCCAGGAGCGACCTGCTGCAACCCTTTTCTGTCAGCTCCTGGATGACTGGTTCCTGTATTCGGTTGTTACCACATTCTAAGCTAGGTGCTTGGGAGTAACCCACTTAAAAAACAAGACAAAACAATCTCCGTCCTATCTATTGACTGTGGAAGGCAGAAAAGACACTGGTTAGGAAGTATTTAAAGGCAAGTAACAGAAAACCGAGTAAGATGAGTGTGACGCAAGCCTCACAGATATTTATATTATCTCCTTAAGCAGGAGGCTGGAGGTAATTGGTTCCAGAGATGGTCCCAGTGACTCAGTGGAGCACGAGGAGGCAGATTATTTTTATGTTTCTGTGCTCCAATCATTGGGTGCTGCATTTTCTTCCCCCTATTTGCCACTCTTGGTTCTAAAATGAGGGTCATGGTGTTTGGCTTTGAGTCTACATTCACAGCAATAAAAAATGGGAAAGGGAAACTCTAGAAGTTCTATTGTTTTATCTGAAAAAATATTTTTTAAAGTCAGGAAACAAAATATCTTTTCCAGATGTATCTCAGCAGCCCGCCTCTTATGCCGTAATGTTTGAGTGGTGCCACGTGGCCACGCCTGTCTCTAATGGAGCCCCATCCATGCAAGCTGGGCAGGTGCTCTGCACTGGGTATATCCCAAGTCCTTCTGGGGAGGCGTTCTAACATCTGTCATAGGAAGGAGAAAGGTGAAAGCAGGTTCAAATGCCTTAGACCCCGGCTAACAGTCTCATGCAGTATGAAATTCCAGTGTGTCTTCACAGCCTGTAGCAACTCGAAGACTAGATGGTCACCTATCATTCATTCAGGAAAGATTTACTTGAGGGCTGTCTTTGGGCTATGCCCTGAAGGCATACTAGTTAATAAGGCAGACATAACCCTTGCTTCCAAGACACTTATGATCCGAAAGGGAAGCAAACATAGGGCAATAAAAAATAATTATAATAAAATATGGTGACTTGCTATAATTACCTGATTTTAAAGATTTACTAGGATTGAAGCCCAAATCTAATCACAGCAGGCTAACCTGCAGCTTGGAAATGCAGAGAATATGGTCAACTAGACATAGAGATTTAAAAATACCTTATTCATGTAACCAAACTAGCCAACCGACTTGCTAATACATTTCAACCAACTGACTTGCTGATATGTTTCAACCAACTGACCTGTTGATGTGTTTCAAGGGTGCACTTTACAATTGGGCTTATTTGTAATTCTAGAGATTGGTTTTGGGAGGCGATTTTCATTTTCAGCTGGTACCTTGTGGCTCTTCCACTGTGCTGAGAACCTAGGCACTGACAAGGCAGATCACCATTTACCAGGCAGAGGCCATAATCCTCTGCGGGTCTAACTTGGGCCCCAGGCTATGTTTCTCCATGGACCAGGGTACGTGGCTAGGCAGTGAGTGTGGCTATGGGCCAACACAGGAGCCTGGAGCTATTGCTCAGCATACATGGTTAACATTTGGACACACTGGAGCTTCTGGAAAAATCAGACAGCCAACTCTCAGCTCTGAGGAAAAGCTGTCAATGGACTCCACCAGGCCACTTGTGGCAACATAAAAGGCCAGCATCCCCACCATGAGTAATGTGCTCTTGGCAGCTGTTAAAAGGGGCCTAAAACCCCACTGGCTCCCAGATCTAGCCGGACAGGCCAGGTGCAGGCTGACAGGAGAGCTGTGTTGATTCTAAAGGCCAGAGATGTTATTTTGAGGTTTGACTGTTTATGTCTCATTACTGCTAATTTCCATGAGTTTGCAGGCTTTTTCTGACAACCCCGGGCTGTGGTGGAGAAATCCATCGACACATGAAGGCTATTCACTAACTCCCCCCTCCCCCTGCAACCCCCCATTTTTTGTTTGATGAGAGCCATTTCTGGGAACACAACCGTCTTCATGTGGAAATTTCTTAAGCAATTTTAGCTTGAGTTTGTGGGTCCCTCTCTGAAGTCACTTACTGGGTAGATACATTTAAACAGTTTTTACCTTCTAATTTTCTTTCTCTTGGGATGGTAACTATTAAGATAGTGATCTGTGAAAATACATAGATGTGTCAGCTTGCTGCTATGGTTAGAACATTCAATGGGGAAAAATTCAAATCCAATTAAAAAGGAGAGAGAGAGAGAGAGAGAGAGAGAGAGAGAGAGAGAGAGAGAGAGAGAGAGAAGGTAAGAGAAGTACAAATTTATACACAGGACTATATTTGACAAGCTGTGTGCAGGAGAGAAAGGACTCTTTCCAAGACCTTCTGGTCTGCTACATGGGCCTCAGACCTCATGGCTCCTCACTCTTCTCCAAGACTACCTTCCTTTGTTTTTTAACAAAAAAAAGTTCCTAGTTTTTATTTATGTGGAAAATTCTGAACATATTCAAAGTGAAGAGAACACAGATGCAGCCACCTCCCTGCTCCCGCTTTATTACTATTTATCTTGTAGGGTTTTTTAAAATAAGGTAAGCTTTATTCTTTCACTTATTTAAAGTTCTTTTGGGTATGTAAGTAGCAAAAGGATACTCACCAAGGCAGGCCGGCGTGGAGCTCAGAGGTGATGATCTTTCTTCAGTCGCTGTCTACTATGCTTTTTGGAAACAAAGCCCTCACTAAACCCGAGGCTTCCAGTGCCTCTAGCGGGCCAGTGCACTACCAGGGTCTCCTAGCTCAGCTTCCCAGTGCTGGGGTTACAGACAAAGGCGGCTGCACCCCACTTTTCTGTAGGTGCTGGGGAACTGAATCAAAGTCCTCATGCTTGTAGGTTACATACCCAGTCCTCTCCCCATCCCTTCTTACAGTTTTCAAGATAATTTACATACACAGCTCTGGGCTGTACAAGTGTGGCAAATGGCTACAACAATCATGCATGTAACTCGCACACCATCACAACAGTTATTTTTATGACCAGGGGAAATCCCTGAAGTACCCCCACTCAGTTTTCCCAGACAGTCATTGGTCTGATTTAAATAGAAAATTCTTTTTTAAAAACATTTATTTAGTGCACACTTAAGTGGGCATTGTTATCTCCCCTCTTGGAGATTAAATGAGTTAATGCATGTAAGCCTGGCCCACAGAAAGTACCACAGCATTTAATATTAGCAGTGGGTGATTCCTGTGCTCAAGGTTGTATAGTGAGGAAGGAGCACAGAAGAGACCTTGAGCCTTCCTTCTTCCTCTACACCCCTACAGATGCTCGCTGAGTCCTCGGACCCAGGGGTAAGACACTTGCCTTGGGCTCCATTCCTGGTGTTCAGCAGGAGTTCAGTAGATCCAGAACAGGGTAAGAGGGGTGTCTGACTGGTCAGATGGCATATAAACAATAAAAGACTCTTTTCTTAGGCCAGCAAGATGGCTCAGTGGGTAAAGATACTTGCTGGCAAGCCTGATATTCTCATTTTGATCCCCAGAACTCATGGAGTGGAACCTCCTCAAGCACCAATAGAAACACACACACACACCTACCCATCCCACAAACACAAATAAATTAATGTAAAAATAAAATTCTTGGCTGGGTGGTGGTGGCACACGCCTTTAATCCCAGCACTCGGGAGGCAGAGGCAGGCGGATCTCTGTGAGTTCGAGGCCAGCCTGGTCTACAGAGTGAGATCCAGGAAAGGCACAAAGCTACACAGAGAAACCCTGTCTCGAAAAACAAAAAAAAAACCCAACAAACAAAAAAAAAAACAACAAAAAACAATAGCAACAACAAAAATTCTCACAGTTATAGAGGCCTACAAGTCCAAAACTAAAAGATTAATAAATTCAATCTGTCAAGGAACCACTTCCTGATGTGGTCGGAAGGGGAAGAGGACTTGTCAGGGCCTGTAGTGCAACAGTTTCTGAGACTGACTCCTTCCATCCTTCACTAAGCTTCTTAAACAGCGAGATAAACAACTCCAAGTCACTTTAGGAAGTCCCAGAAACTGACCAGATTCACGAGGCTCCTTCCTGCCAGAGTAAGCAATAAAAGCTGAGAGTCCCTCTGAGATGGAAGGAGGCTGAGCTGCTAGGAAGACTCTGAGACCAGACCAGCTGCATGGGAGGAGCAGAAACATGCCAACCTGCCTAGAAGTTTAAGCCAATGGAGGCACCTGGAAAGGGCACTCTCCAGCCTGTTGACTGCCTGTAGGTGTGCAGTGTGCAGTGTGCTCCGGATTCCGGGCTTTATAGCTGTCACTCACGCTGGGGTGGGCTTTGGTGATGCAGCTGTCATTGGGTCATTTCTGCTCCTGTAAGTAACCCCTCAGCCATACCCCTCTAAGTGACCCCTCACTCATATCCCTCTAAGTGACCCCTCAGCCATACCCCTGTAAGGAACCTCAATAAAATATATTGGTTCACCAAGTTTGACTTTGGTGGTTTCTGTACTTTGGTCTGTCATGGGCTCCCTATCTGGGGTGAGTAAACATGTGTATTGCATCCCCTGCCTGCCAGGGAGTTTTGTCACACAACAGGGTCCCTTTTAAAAGCCAAATTCATAAAGGCTTTACTCTCAGGGCCGAACCATCTCATAAGGGCCTAATACCATCCCATTACGGGTAAGAAGGTCAAGATATTCATCGTTAGGGACACAAACATTCTGTGTACCACAGATGAGAAGCCTGCCTGTGAACCCATATTGACATCCCTTCTAAAAACATCACAATGAGTCTAGAGGTGTGGTGGCACACACCTTTAATCCTAGCACTCAGGAGGCAGAGGCAGGCAGATTTGTGAGTTCCAGGACAACCAGGGCTACAGAGAAAGACTCCGTCTCAACAAAAACAAACAAAAATCAACAGACTGCAATGCATCTACTGGTTGCTCAGAGGTGGGAGACCAATGCCCTAAACACTCAGTAGAGCTTGCTGTAGCTAAGACAGTGTGCCTTTGGAGTAACGTGCTTGCTATGATCATCATACTTGGACTGCCATCTATTTTTTTAAAATCATGTTTAGGTTATTTTATTTTATGTGTACGATGATTTGCTCACATGTATGTATGCACACCATGTGTGTGTCTGATGCCTGTGGAGATCAGAAGAGGGTGTTGTTTCCTCCAAAACTGGAGTTATGGGTGGTTGTGAGTCTCCATGTAGGTTCTGGGAATCCAACCTGGGTTCTCTGTAAGAACAAGGTCCTCAACTGCTGAGCCATCTCTCCAGCCCTCCTCTGTTCCCTGCTGTCACCTTGTATCTCATCCCATTTGCTCATACTGCCCCCGCTGCAGCAGGCGTCTCCTAGTCCACTGTCAGGTAAGGCTCAGGCCCAGCTCACAACCTGCAGCAGAAGTGTTGGTGTGTCTCTCAGCCTACTCCTCCCTGCAGGTCTGCTCATGGTGGGGTCTTTCCGGTCCCTCAGGTCAGATCATCTACCTCATCCTCAGAGAAGCCTGACTAGCCTAGAGTAACTCCTGTTCCTGCTGATGGTGGGTGTATGTGCACCCGTGCCGCGTGTTTTAAATTACATTGCCGTGCTCATTTCTTTACTAATCCTTACCTACCAATACTTAAAAGTACAACAGGCAGAGAGCCATTAATTTAATAGAAGGTTCCCAGAGGCTGCAGTGCTGATCTCAATATTTATTGGATATATAATAATTGAGAATGATAATCAGAGGAGATAGGGAGAAAAATCAGGTTCATCTTGGGTGGAGACTGACTCCAGACACAGAACTTGGTTCTTTTTTTCCTTTTTATGTGTTTGTGTGTTTCATTGAATGTTTAAGGCAGAGTTGGCAGCTAAAGCTTTTATACTCCATTTAATTATTCACTAAAGCTTTTGGTTACCTTATTTACTTATTTATCCCCCCCCTCCCATGTGAGTGTGTGTGTGTGAGCAGTATGTACAAGCCAGAGGACAGCTTGCAGGAGGGAGTCAGTTTTCTCATTTCCCATGTGAGTCTCTGGCACGAAACCCAGGTTGTCACACTTGGTGGGAAGCACCCTTGGCTAACTTGGCAGCTAAGTTGCTGTATTTTGAAGAAACCTTGAGCTTTAGTAGGCTTATCGATGTCATAGCATTTTAAACACCAAGGAAGCCTCGTGCAGTTGCTGGTACAACCATAAATTGATGATACTGCTGAGGGTCTCTGAAATGGAAACAGCAGTCACTTACATTCTGTGGCTCTGACAAAGCTGTCTAAGGAAGGAGGACAGACAAATGTGTGGGATGGCCATACGGACGTGGGAGGGGTGTGGGTAGCGCACTGTGGAAGAGAGCTGGATTGATGTTGGCAGGTGGGTGTGACAGACAGAGTGGTGGGTATGCCCCACTCGAGGACAATTTTTACCAAACTCAGATTTTAAAACTACACACACATAATTAGTACTAGTTATTTTTTGCATTTCACAAAATTTCCTCAGATGATAAAATAATTAGCATCCAAACAGCTTTCAAGCGTACAAGGTACTAATGCAGTCACTTTACAAAATCTCTCATTCATGCGTGTATCACCGTCTGTGGTAATAGGTTTTCTGTATCTCAATAATAGGTTTCTCTGCCGACACAGTAAGCCAGATTAAGCTGAATTGGGAAAAAAAAAAAACCCAAAGAACAGGTTTATTTGAACAAAACAACTTTGGTGAGTCCTTCAGCCCCAGAAACCAGGGCAGAGAAGTCACGCACCCAAACTGAAGCAGGGAGCTTATATACCCTGTAGGTGAGGGGGTAATGACATGTCCTCCATCAGCTGGGTTTGTGCTCAAATATGGCCAAAAGCTGAGCCCTTTGACGGGGTCTTGGGCTACTGGCAACTTCAGAGGAGGAGGTGCCACAGCCACCAAGAATGTGGAACCAGGCTTTTAGGCGCCTTTTCTTTGTTGGAGAGTCTCTGAGAGGCTGGGGTTTGGAGAGAGGAATGGGGCTCACTCCAGGAGTGAGCTGGAGATTCTAGCTGAACACTTGAAGGTGGGCTTTTCTCCATTCTAGGGAAAGTTAAAGCTCAGAGAGTTGTCTTGCATATATGGAAAATGTAGTCCAAAGCCAGGAACTTGGCGACATATAATTCATAAATGAGACTCTACTGGATTTTCAGGAAAGCATCTCTCTATCGCCTCCTGGCTATTGTGCCCTGTCTTGTCTGCCTCTGAGGCGTCTTCTCAGCTCCTCAAGCACACCATGCTGGTTCCACCAGCCTGTTTGGAGGACCTGCAGTTAGAACTCCATCCTGCTTAAAGAGCCTAGGACAGTTTGAAAGGATGAAATACGACCCGACATAATTAACACGTCAGTAGCTGCAACCTGAAACCCACAGTTGAGCAATTGGGGCCTGTGTGAACAAACAGGTGAGGTCACTGAAGCTTCTTTGTGAGTAGTGTGTGTGTGTACACATGTATGAGTGTGCTTACACACAGCCAAACCCACAGGTCTTTCTTTGAAGTTTAACTACATTTTATTTATTTATTTATTTATTTATTTATTTATTTATTTATTTATTTATTTATTTATGTGTGTGTGTGTGTGTGTGTGTGTGTGTGTGTGTGTGTGTGTGCGCGCGTGCGTGCCCATGTGTGTCATGGTGCATGTGCAGAGGTCAGAGCACAGCTTGTGGAAGTCAGATCTCTCCTTGTACCATACGGGCCTGGTGATCCAGCTCAGGTCAGCAGGCAGAAGCCCAAATATCTCTCCAGCCAGATAATTTTGTTCATGTTTTTCATTGTCTTTACTGAGTAATCAAACACTGAAATGATTTTAACCTTAATTTATCGAATCGTGGTTAGAAACTGAAGAAACAGAATTTCAAGGCAGTTCCAGCTTGATGAATCCAGTTTTGTTTGGGAGTATGGGTAGTGGTGTGGTGGGAAATCAACTTGGGGGCCTTAAGTATGCTTTCCCAACTGAGCCTTACCCCCATCACTGGGCTTCTGGTTGTGAGTTAGAATGCAAAGGCCGGAGGTCTGTCTGGAGTGTCTTCAGCCTGTGGACACTGAAGTCCTTCACTGCCTTGGAACTGTCTCTATTCTTGGATTCTGTTCCCAAGCAGAGATATTCATTTGTGCCTGGTGTGGAGAGTTTTTTCCCTCGGGTTTGGTCCCACGAAGGTGTGGAAAAGGGGTTTAGTTTAATGCCTGAGTGAGTGAGCAAATGTGGGGCAAATGGTCTGAACCTGAATGCCTGTGTGAAAATGTCCTCCTAACCTGGCATCTCCTCAGCAATGCTGAGGAGCATGTGGATACCTCGTCCCAAGGAGGTTGGAAGAAGGCCAAGAGTCTTGCACAGCAAGTGTGGGTGTAGAATCAACAGTTCTGGTTATGACTCTCCAGGGACTCTTCTTTGAAGATTATGCAACTCCAGCTGAGAGGATGGGCTTGCCTGCAGGTTTACACACTGGATTAACTTCGTGAAAACAAACAACAGCTTCTCTTCTCTGCACAGGGAACTTTGATTTTTTTTTTCTGTTTCTGGCTAAGTAATGTTTAAGAAGGTGGAGAGAATTCTACTGGGCACGCTTTTCTGATTTTGGTGTAATTTGCAAAGCACTTTCAACACGTGGATATGAAAGAGGCTTAGATCAACACATTTTAAAAAGAAAACTCTTGTTTGCTTTTTAGAATATAAGAAATTCCTCTGGGTTAGATGGCTCAGTGGGTTAAACTACCTGCCTGGAAGCGTGGAGTACTGACATTGGATTCCCACACCCACGTGCTGTGTGCACCTATAATCCCAGTGCTGAGGAGGCTGGGACAAGCAGATTCCTGGACTTGATGGTCAGCCAGTCTAGCCAAATCTGTTTGGCTTCAGTTCAGTGAGAGATCCTGTCTCAAAAATAAAATGAAGAAGAGATTGGCAAAGACATCTGATGTGTGGATACACACACACACACACACACACACACACACACACACACACACTAATAGAAGTTTGATTTACCTCTGGAACATTACTGTTTTGATTTCTTTGTTCTTTTTTTTCTTTTTCTTTTTCTTTTTTTTTTTTTTTTTTTTTTTTGGTTTTTTGAGACAGGGTTTCTCTGTGCAGCTTTGCGCCTTTCCTGGAACTCACTTGGTAGCCCAGGCTGGCCTCGAACTCACACAGATCCGCCTGCCTCTGCCTCCCAAGTGCTGGGATTAAAGGCGTGAACCACCACTGCCCGGCTTGTTTTGTTTTTTCTAGTAGCACTTCTTCTGGATCTCTTGCTTTTTAAATTTTGGATATTAAAATAGGCCATTTCATGTCTTCTTTTTTTTTCAGTTTACTTACTTAATATAGTAGAACATTTTACTATTTGTTTATTTCAATGTTGTGAGTTGGTGACTGGTATCAGTTACCTATTTATATACTGAAGAATGTAGTTGCTTTCTTAACAATGTGCAAAAATCCTCTTTCCATAAAGGCAAATACATAAAAAAGTACATTTGTTTATTTACCGAGCGGGCTTTTTGTTCCCTTGTGTTTTGGTTCTGGGGATTGAACTCAAATTGTCACACATGCTAAGCACATGCTTTTGCACTGAGCGGCATCCCAGCCCTACTTAACTCTTGTTAATTAAACGTCTACTGCTGTGCTAGACTCAGAGGATATGGGGTTGAATAAAGCAATCATGGTCTGTGCTCTTACAGAGCTTAGATTTCTGGAAAAGCTAACATTAAATAATTACACACACTTAGTACATTTGGTAAATGCCAGAAAGGGAAAGTGCAGAACACAGTGAGAAAGGGTAACATCATAAAATAATTTAAGTCAGAAGTTAGGGAAAGTTCTCTTGGTAAGAAAGCCACATTTGAGCTGAGTGCTGAAAGATGAGGAGGAAGAAGTGTTACAGACAGCAGCCGGCTGAGACCCAACAGAGGAAAGCATGGATGTGGCCCTGGGCAGGAAGGAGTGGAGGGCATTGGAGGCCCTGTGAGAAGACAAGGCTGTAAACAAGGACACAATGAACAGCAGAGGTGCTGAAGGAACTGGTCCTGAGGAAGTGGGCAGAGGTGAGCGGCAGGCCTCTCCCAGTAAAATGTGGGCAGCATTGACTGACGAGCCTTGGGTTTTGCAGTCAGATTCACTCAAATTCCCTAACAAATGTTTGAAAAAAAAATTATTTTTATGTGTATGTGTGTGTATCTCTGTGTGTTGGTGCCCACAGAGGCCGGAAGAGACCATCAATTCTGACCCTTGGAGCTGGGTTGTGGGAAACAAACACCATCCTCTTCAAGAGTAGCAAGCCCCCATAACCACTGAGCCACCTCTCTGGCCTCATATTGATTCAGAGTCTAACCTTATCTGTTATAGTTCTGTCAGTCTGGGCCAATCACTTTATCTCCTCAAGCTACAGTTTCCTTATTTGTAAAATAAGTAAACAATTGCAGAGTTGGGAGGTTTAATTGAGATTATATGTGCAATATTTATTGCATGCTGCCTGAAAAAATTAGCTGTTACTTTCAGTGGGTGTCTATGAAAATGTTTTTGTGTAGAATTAAAACATGATGCCATATATTGTATTTTCAATGCTCCCTGATTTCTATGCAGAGGGCTCAAAAGAGAAAGCTTGGATGTGATGTTGCCACAGGTGACATTAGGAAGATGTGGCAACTGGACAGAGGAAGAACAAGAGGGGTTTGTTATAAATTGACAGAGACAATGTAGGGAAAAGAGTCAAGGACAGATTGGCTTCTGGCATGAACTCCTGTGCAGCTGAGAGTTACTAAGACAAATGCCAGATGAGGGAACACTTTTGGGGACCAATAGAGAGGGTCAATATCCCAAGTTTTGGATGTGTAAAATTACAGATGATTTCTGATGGCTGTGCAGACCTTTTGTATCTATGGTATTGGATAAATAAGATTGAGTCTCAGCAGAGAAGTCAGAGCTGAAGATCACACTGTATGCATAGATACCATTTCAAATTATGGGAAGAGATTACTCCTTAAAGAGACACAGAGAGTTCAAGCTGAGGACAGGCCTTAGAGCTGTGCTCTAAGAAGGCTGCTGTTGGGAGGTCGAGCAGAGAAGTGGGCTCCAAGGAGGTGGAGCTTCAACCTGCAGGGAATTAGGAGCTGACCCAGGAGAGGGTGGGGTCACAGAAATGCATGCATAGAGTTTCAGACCCACAGAGTGATCAACTGTGTGGAATGCCTCAGGAGTTTTTGAGGGCCATCAAAGAGCATCCTGGGAGTTCAGGAGAATTGGAGCAAGGAAGTTGAGACAGGCTAGGCTGGTCCTTTGTCCTCTCTACTGCTGGTCTTTCTCAGAGTGCCTGCTCATGATTTATTTGACTTAGACCAGTTTCGCATTTCTCTGTAGGGATCAGCCCTTCTTTGAAAGGCTGAGGAGTTCAGACAACTGAGAGGGTCTCAGGAACAAGCTGTCCTGCCCTCCCAGCTGCCTCCATGCCCTTCCCCAGTGGCTTCTGTCATCCTGAGGGAGTCAGTGTGGAATGAAGCTGTATGTGGGAGCAGGTGGCCACAGCCCACACACCCCAGCAGGGACCAGCTCTGCCCTGTGAGCTACCTGGGAATGGAATTTCAGCCTGGGGACCCCTACCGCTTCTGCAGAGCAAGACTCGAGCCACAGCAAGCAGGCAGAGCCATCACAGAGCTAAGGCAGAGCTATCACAGAGCTAGGCGGGGCCATCACAGAGCTAGGCAGGGCCTTCATGCTTCCAAGTTCTCTGCTATCCCATTACCTCCTCTCACTCTTTAAAACTCTCCTTTAATCTCTGCAAAGCCACTGATTAACTGGAAATGTACAGCAGCACGATTTGGATGGACAGAGAAAAGTTTGTAGTTAAGGATAGCTGTTAATAAAAGGTTATAACGAGTAATAAATCATAGAGACATTATGTGTGTGATCTTGCTTGATCTCCAAGCAATCCTTTGATGTAGGAACCATGTCTCTATTGTACAGATAAATAAACAGAGGTCAAAGGTTTAAGAAACTTTTCTAAAGTGACATGGAGATAAAATAGTTTCTCTTACACAGGGTCTAAACTATTTTTTTGGGGGGTGGTTTATCAAGATAGGGTTTCTCTGTGTAGCTTTGCGCCTTTCCTGGATCTCGCTCTGTAGACCAGGCTGGCCTCGAACTCACAAAGATCCACCTGCCTCTGCCTCCCGAGTGCTGGGATTAAAGGCGTGTGCCACCGCCACCCGGCTATGGGTCTAAACTTTTTTATCACTGTTGTCAAGAGAAAACTATTCTAGAACGGCTCATTTACTTATAATTAGAAATAGCATGGAAGACACTGTTCATATTATTGATTGCCTTCAAAATGTTACAATGTTAAGTGAAAAAAGTGGAGTATAAAATGAGAACAAAAAATAAACATAAAACAAAAAAAAAAACCGTAGAAGGAACAGGAAACAACTTTGTGCAATGCATACATATCTGAAAACACTGTAAGTATGGATATATGCAGGGAGTGTGTGTGTGTGTGTGTGTGTGTGTGTGTGTGTGTGTGTGTGTTTCTAGGACAAGTGAGTGGAGCAGGCCAACAGGTTGGAGATTTTTTGTCCTTGGCTGGAGAAGCAGGCACTAGGCTGAGTTTGCATTAGCTGTATGTCAGAAGGTTATAAAACACTGATCTTTCCTTATCTTCTTTTTTGGAAAAAATTAACGCTAAAGGAATGTTGTATTGTGCTTAAGGCTTCTGTGTCCCAGGAAGTCTTTAAAGATGGCGATTTTATACATTGTGTCTTTTGCCTCTTCTCTAGGGCTATCACATTTTTCCACCATGCAGGAAAGGTAAGGTTTTGCTAACCGAGGAATGTAATATTTCATTCTTAACATGTATTTCTTATTGCTTCTTGTGTTAGTTGAAGCATTCACTTGGATAAACTTTTCAGAAGGGATTTAGAACTTCTATGGAGTGCCGGCTTCGTGCCACACCTGGAGCCACCTTTCTGAGGGGACGCTCCAAACCACTCTTAAGTTGTTAAAGTTTTTGACACGGTCTCTCCCCCTCTCAGCGTTCCTCAGTTGTTGTGGTTCTTTGTGTAGGTTAAAGGAAGAATCCCATCCGCTTTGACGTGTCTACTGGTGGGACCCTTATCCAGCTCATGTTTGGACAGTCACACGGGCGAGACTGTGTGTGTAACTGCTGACATTAATGGGAGACACATTCTCACAGCGAGCTCCTTGATCCTCTGCTCTTACGGTCTTTCCCCTCCCTTCCTCTACCTTCCCGGAACCTCAGCTGGAGAAGGACTGCGCACGGAGGTTCTGTACCGCTGTCCGTGGGCACTGGGCACAGAGTTGTTCTGTAGCTCTATCCATGGGTACTGGGCTCCATAACTCTGCATTTGTTGAAATGGTCTCCTGGTGTAAAGAGGAGTTTCCTTGCTGAGGGATGAGGACTATACTTATAGTTCAGAGGGTGAAGCCTTCACCATCATGGTGGGGAAAATGGCAGCAGGCAAGCATGGCTGGCACTGGAGCAGTAGCTGAGAGCTTACATTTGATCCATAAGCACAGGCAGAGAGCCCAAACTATTTTTACCCAAGCAACAGGTTTCTAAGTATTTCCTGGTAGAAACTGACCGTGGTGTTTGGCCCAAAGATGATCATGCCAGAGACTGGTGTCAACCAAAGACGACTGTATGGGGGCTGGAGAAGAGGGGGGACAGCTTCTGACAGAGTTGGTGTGTCACACAAAGAAGGACCTGCAAGCCGTGTTAGAATCTGCAGTTCTAGTTCACTGCAGGCTGGTCTATGGTCATGCAGCTCAAAGACCAATGGCCTCGCCACCGTTAGCTTGTAGTGTGCCCAGGGAGAGCAGCGTTTCTTTCTACAAGCTGGCTGAGGATTCTCTGGCTTGCCTGGGACAGCAGTCACAAGCAGACAAAGCCCAGCTCTGTTGGCGGCGCTGTCAGCAGCTCCAAGCTCCCAGTGCCAGCAGCGATTCCCATTGCTCAGGCGGCAGCTTGCCGAAGCTCCCTGGACCTCTCTCTCAGTGGCTGTGGCTAGCAGCCCCCACCCGTTAGCTGTCTCTGGTGTCTCCAGCCCCAGCTGCTGGCCACTTTCAGTCAGCTTTCATGTCACCACCTCCAGTGGGCAAAATAAAATCATGAATAGAACTTACGCTGGAGTAAAAGGGACCGTCGTGTAGACGGTGGGAGCACAATGAGTGTTCAGAGTCCACAGGGGAGAGGTCCCCCTCGGGAACTGAGTAGGGACATAAGAAAGAACTGTAGAGGGCAGAATCATCCACTGGAGAGTGAAGTCAGTTGGGGGTCCGGTCCAGAATGGAATCTGGAACAGCTAAAGTGAAAGTATCCTTTATTATTATTTTAATTAAAAAAATTTCAAATAACATTTATTTATTTATTTTGTGTTTGTGCGTGTGGTGGCCGAAGGACAACCTGTAGGAGTTGGTTCTTTCTTTTACCCTGTGGTCCCTGGGACTGAACTCAGGTCCTTCATCTTGCAAGCAAACACCTTTACTCTCTGAGCCGTTGTTCCCACCGGTAGGTGAACAGTGTGTGAGAGCAGTCTCGGGGAGACGGGGCAGCTGTGGTTTTCAACGATGGAATAGAGAAAACTACAAAGCCGTGATTGGCTATGTCAAGCCTTTGTACTGTCTCCAGACCGGACCTCCTCAGACCACAGTGCAGCTTTACGCTTTGACGTGTACCATGATCACAGAAGCAGGCTTAGATGATAAAACAATATCTTAATGTGTTATCTAAGAGAGCCAGGACTTTGAGGGACAAATGAGGAAATATAGGCCTTGTCCTTACTTATAGCCTGAGGAATCATATACATGAAGGTGTTTATAAGTAGTGGTATGAATCAAAGACAGACAGACTGAGAGATGTCCCTAACAAAGAGATCAAAGGGTGTGTCTTTTGGAGTCATGGATCCTTGGAGTGGTGGTGCTGGACTGAAGGTAAGGACTGTGAACTACCAACCAACAGAAAGAAAGCACACTGGACTGGGATCAATTGGTAATGCCTGCTGTGGTGTAAGAAGTCTGCTTTTGTGAAGACAGAGGTTAATGCTCAACATTCCTGACGCAAGAAACAGCCTGGGCAAAGAATTGAGAATGGACATGTGTGTTTGAAAATAGTTGGGAGACTGGGCTGAGACAAGAATGGTGTTGGACAAGCAGACAGATAATGGATGACAAGCGGAAACATTTAATTCTACTCTGACAAGGCCATATGCAATCCTGTGAACGCATGAAAGGAAAACGGGTCCATGTGGGATATTTGTTACTTACTGTGTGGTGTGAGGGCCAACCTCAGCAGCACCTGGGACCTTTTTAAAAATGTAAAATCTTTTGGGTAACCTCAAGCCCACAAAATAAGCCTATTTTAACAAGATGACTTATATACAAGTAACATTCGAGAGCCATTGCCCCATGCTCTACACATGAACCTTTTGCGGGGTTGCCATGGAGAGCAGATGAATAAGTAGCGTTTCTTCAAGACCTCTTTGTTCAGAGTCAGCTCTAGGGAACTCCTCCTGGGCTCTTCTGTCATTTATCTTCATCACATCGCACTATATGTAGATACGTCAATTACTATAGAGTCAGGCTGACTCAGAGGTTAAGAGCATACATACATTGTTCTTGCAGAGCTCACAACTACCCGCAACTCTAGTTCCTGGGGACTGATATCCAATGCCATGACTCCTGTAGGCACACACACAGACACATAAATTAAAAAATATATAGCTTGGGCTGGAGAGATGGCTCAGCGGTTAAGAGCACTGGCTGCTCTTCCAGAGGTCCTGAGTTCAATTCCCAGCAACCACAGGGTGGCTCACAACCATCCATAATGAGATCTGGCGCCCTCTTCTGACCAGCAAGCATAAATGTAGGCAGAACACTGTATACATAATAAATAAATAAATCTTTAAAAAATATATATATATAGCTTTAAAAATCAGACCCATAATAAAGGGTCTGTGATATAAAAATCACCATTGAATCATCAAGCACTTTGCTTGGTAGCAAGTCATACTCGATGAGTTCCTATCTGTCCATCCACTCATTTAGTTGGTAGATTTTCAGGGACAGCTGTGATATACACACACATGTGATTCTGAGTGCACAGTAGTGAACAGGATGGATCAAGTCCATCACTTTAGGAAGACTAAGTTCTAGTTAGATGAGATAAGTATTTTAAATTATATCATTTGTTATAGGTACTTGTGGAGTGAATGAATTAATTCAGCAAGTGTGTATTGAGTTCCTTCTGCACACTGGAGACTGTTTTAGCTACTAGTGTGACCCCAGTGAATACACACAGATGCTGATCTCTGTCTCTGCAGTTGTTGGGAAGACACTGGTGAGTAATACACAGGCAAATTGCTTACTATGTTAGGAGAGCACGTGTGCTATGGAATAAGCAGAGCAGTTTAAGGGGAAAATCAGGTAGACTGAGCCATGGAATTGCACTTTAAAATAGGATACACAGGGTGGACTTCACTGAAGAGATGACGGTTTGTGTTCCGGTGGGGTCTCAGGAATGACAGTGTAACTAGCAAAGAGACTCATGTTCTAGACATGGCTCAAACTTGGAGTGCGTGCGTGCGTGCGTGCGTGCGTGCGTGCGTGTGTGTACATATACTTCTGCTTGAGTATAGTGCATTGGAGGCCAAAAGCAAGTATTGGCTCTCCTGGAAATGGAGTTACAGTTGGTAGTTGTGAGCCACTGGACCTGGGTGCTAGAAACCAAACTCAGGGCCCCTGGACAAGCAGTACTCACTCTTAATTGCTAAATCATCTCTCCAGCCTTTCAAAAATACTTTTAATGGAGGCAAGATTACAAGTTAGTTGGATTTGTAGAGCAGGGGCTTTGGTGAAATGTCCAAAGGGAAATGTCCTAGAGACAATGCAAAAATGTAGGCATGGAATATTATCAGCCAGAGTGGATGTCCCTTAGACATCTTTAGTATGGAATGTAAATCCAAAAGTCAGAGTCATGATATAGAACTGGTTTATCAGGGAAAGAATCCAGAAGGAAAACACCAGGAGTTCATGGCTGAGCCTTAGAGAATGTCTCTAATTACAGGGTTGAAAAAGATGTTTTTGTCTTGCCTAGAAACATTACTGTGTGATTGATTGAGGTCAGTAGCTGAAGAAACAAACAAGATAATTTGCTGTATTATCTTTTCTCTGAACTGATCATAGATAAAAGAGAAGTATATTTCCTACCAGGGAAGAGATGACTGTATGAAGTATGGGCTGGAGAAATTTTAATATGCCTATAAAAGTCTGTGATAAGTAAAAATTAGTCACAGGCATGAGTGTCTAGACAAGTTCAAATTGGTCAGGATGGAGCCTGTCTGTTGCACTGCCTTTCCTTTAGTCTATGGCATAGGCCTGGTGGTAGAACACTGTTACTGGGCCATCCTAGGATGTGGATGCTGCCCCAAGTAATGGTATCTCCCCAGTCTAACCATACCTTGGGGCTTGCTAGGCATTGTATTATGTCTAATATACTGTATTAGAAATACAGTAGTGAATAAGTGACATTTCTGGTATTCATGAAATATGTAGATGGAGTTTGCATAATAAGAAAGTGCTAAGTAAGAATAATTTATAGTCTTTGGGGTTGTTGCAAAGTGTAGTGGGGAGGTTCTAAGAAGAGGACAATGTGTACAAAGACCTTGTGTGATGATTAATCTTGGTTGTCACTTGACACACTTGGGAAGAGGGAAATTCAGTTGAGGAATTGTCTCCATCAAATTGGCCTATAGGTGTCTCTGTGGAGTATTTTCTTGAATGATGATTTATGTGGGATGCCTCAGCCTTCTGTGGGTGGTACCATGCTTAGGCAAGTGAGCCTGGGTTGGAAAGGTAGTTGGAGGCGAGGCTGGGAGCTAGCCAGTGAGTAGTGCTCCTTTGTGACCTCGGCTTCAGTCTGCCTCCAGGTTCCTACCTGTCTCCTCAGTGATGGACTGTTGCCTGGAAGTGTAAGGTGAAATAAACCCTTTTCTCCTTGAGCTGCTTTTAGTTAGTGTTTCCTGCAGCAGCAGAAACCAAGCAAGAACAGCTTGGAAGCAAGAAGGATGGGTTGCAATAGTCCACATGCCCATACATCAGAGCTTTGGTACTCAGTGTGGTGATGCAGGAAAGCAGGAGAACCTGTAAGCGGTGGATTGTGTTTGGAGATCTTCAAGTCATAAGACAAGCTATCTTCCACTTCACACCCTGTGTCACAGTGGGGCTCAGGCGCAGGTTGGTTAGTCATGGCCAAAAGCTGACAAAACTGTGGGTAAACACTGAGTAAGCCTTTCCTCTTTTTAAGGCATTCATCTAATTTATGTTACAGTAATGGAAAACTGACACAAGGCTGAGAAAAGAGAGTGTGCTGATGGAGAAGCAGGAGCCAGAGATGAGCCTGGAGTGGTCAACAGCGACCAACCATGAGGACCTACTAAACGCTCACCTGAGGGTCTGAAGTGCTTGCTAGCTCATATCGTCTCCAACTGGTTTTGCAGCCAGGTCTCAGAGTTCCTGTGTTAGGATTCTCTTTCTATCTCTGCTTCCAGTGCCAGAAAGCAGGTACACACCACTGTGCCCATCCTTGGCTAATGATTTTAACCCGGGATTGCCATGATCAGATTCGTATTTTAGAAAGATTGGATTTGGCACTTGGGAGAAAGAAAAGACTGGCAGCTTTGAGACAAGTCAGGAGTCAACTTCAGTCACCCCCGCAGCAATCCATGGTGACCTGAACTGTCATACTGTCGGAGTGAAGATAAAGGGACGGAGTGATGAACTCTGTAGGAGGAATATATGTTTGCCTGAATGGGGTCAGGGCCAGAATGAGGAGTGAAAAATGCCTGTTATAACCTGAATGGAGATACTCCCTAATGGGAGAATTACGACTCTGTGACCCAGGTCTGCAGCACAGACATTTTTGGGGTGTGAGATGTGTGTTCATACACCTAAAATCACATTATGCAAACAACTGCCTACCCCCAATGTTTACCTTTCAGCATGGTGCCAGCATTCATTTGCACTTACTTGTTCAAGGAGGATTTTGTCATGCAGGGACCAGAAGCTGTGAGCTAAATATTTTCAGAGTCTAGCAGAGGACCACAGATGGTTTCCCAGAAGTATTTAGGTTATCAGCTATTTTCGCCTTGATGATGACTTGAGTCCAATCCTCAGCCACTCACAATATGAAATTTTTTACCTTTATGTAATTTTTATTCCCTCAAATCCTGTTTTTCAACTTTTTTTTTTATAGTGCAAAGAGTTGGCAGCTAGAAGTCTCTTAACAGCATGACATACTGAATTGAATTAGCCTTTTATTACTGTTTATATCTAAGCACTGTGTAACACACAAACATGGGTATACACACACACACACACACACACACAGTGTAAAAGTAAAGTTGAGGATGGTGGTAGATGTAGTCCTAGCTAGTAGGGAGGTTGAGACAGGAGAATCGAAGTCCAGAAATTCAAAGCCAGCCTGGGCATCATAGCAGAACTTTGTATAAAACCCAAAAATGTATGCACATCTTAAAATTGAAAAACAGAACAAACCTTCCAAGTACCTTCCTTGGTTAGTCCTGCTGTGCAAACATTGGAAGTGTTAGCAGGTATGTTCTGATGTCCTAAATGTGATTAGTAATCAGTTAGTTATGTTTTAAGGGTCTCACACATTACATTACAATGAAGGATGGTTAACTCCGCACATAGAGAGCATTTGAAGAACAAATGAGAATATTTGACAACACAGTGAGCTTTCAAAGAAAGCTGTGCACCTGGTCTGCCTTGGATGTTTTTCAGAGCTTCTCTCAGGAAATTCTTTATGTAAACACGCCCCTGCTTCTCTTAGGGCTGCCAGCACTGCAGCCAACACCACAGCTGCCCCTGCAGCGCTGGGCTGCAAAGCCTCGCCTGTGACTGTGGCGGCTACCCCTGTCCTGACAAAGTCATCCCCAGGATGATTCTTAGCATCCTCAGCCCCTTCGCTGGCACTCTGCCTAATAGACCAGGCCCTGGGTTCACTGCCCATCACCTCTAATAATAAACAGTTTAACATGAAAACATTAGGTAAAGCACTTGGGAGGGGGCACTGATCCAGGACTCCAAGTTTAGGCTCCCATGCAGGGGTTCCCGTGGAGTGGTGGCTTTCCCTACAGTCCCAGAACCTAGACTGAGTCTAGATTTCTTACCCATTACCGCTGCCCAGAGTATTTATAAAAACAAACAAACAAACAAACAATCAGGAAGTTGGATTCTCACTTGTATAACAGGGTACAAATCTAAACCTTTGTGCTTTCAACAGACCCTTTGAATAGAAGGCTCGGTGGGGCAGGAAGCAGACCTGTTTCAAATGAGTCCCTTGGTTACTAGCAGTGATAACCACATTCAAGGCTAAAACAATAAAATGGAATCGTTCTTCAATTCAAGGACAAACACAATGTCAGGCTTAGTGGTATTTGGAAGACGTATCTCTACCAAAATAGTGGCTTATCTGTGCATATGTTTTCAGCTAATGGATGATCGTAAATTGTGTCCTGAAGAGTTCTGTGGCCCTGGAATGACAAGAAAACCAAATTTGTTTTCTGGTTGTAATTTTCTTTTTCTTCTTCCTCAAGGGACTCCAATGGCTGAGTTGTGTGCTATGAAGAGTGAGGGGGTGGACTGTGAATTCGAAAACCCAGTGGACAGTGCAGTTTGCATGACCCCCAGGGTACAGTGGAAGTTATTCACATGCCAAGTTCATTTGTGAAGCCTGATGTCCTTATAACTGGCAGACTGGGGCACAGGGTCTCCATGGTGTTTCCCAAGAGTCTATTTTACTTGCTGTCTCACGGACAAGTTAGACAGAATATTAGATACATGGTACAAATTTATCACCAGACACTGTAACTAAAGCCTGATATGAGTATTAGGCTGCAGGCTTGCACTGCCTGCCTGCCTTAGTCTACAGAAGAGAAGAACTCCTGGGGTGAGGATTTGGGAAGAGGAATCACACCTGTGTAATGTGTGTGTGTGTGTGTGTGTGTGTGTGTGTGTTGTACATGAATATGTATATGTATACAGGTGTGTGTGTGTGTGTGTGTGTGTGTGTGTGTGTGTGTGTGTATACAGGTGTGTGTGTGTGTGTGTGTGTGTGTGTGTGTGTATACAGGTGTGTGTGTGTGTGTGTGTGTACACATGCACATGTGTGTACAGTCCTGGAGGAGGTCAGATGAGGATTCCCTGGCGCTGGAGTTACAGGAGGTTGTCAGCAGCCTGCTGTGGGTACTGAGAACTGAGCATCAGCCTTCTACAAGAGCAGCAAGTGCTCTTTGCCACTGAGCTTCCTCTCCAGCCCCAGGGTTTGGTTTTCCCTTTAGGCGGTGGCGAGTGTTGGAGTTGGAGCCTAGGGTCTCACACAAGCCACTGAGTTGCACTCCCAACTTCTCAGGAGTTCTTACAGTGTGATTTAGGGGCATCACAGCAGTGGGAGTGGGGCCCCAGGCTGTGTTTCAACAGGCAGCTCAGGAGATTCTGACACGTACTAATGTTTAATGACCACTTACCTAGATGACGGTGATATATAACAGTGAGTGCAAATAACACTGGATTCCTTGTTGTGCTGATCTGGGAACAGTCTGCTGAGTCTTTATCTTTGAAAACAAGCCCAAGGGCACTAGTGATAAGATGAGATTTGGAATGAGCTGAGTCAGCTCTGCATGTCAAAAGGTTGTCACATTTGAACTTTTCTACTGAACAACAACAACAACAACAACAACAAAATACTCTAAAGTATAGCCCCAGGGTTGGGCAAAGAGAATTCTGGGATATGTAGTTTATTTATTATAGGACTACCTTGCCAAGGAGAGGAGGAGATCGGGATTCTGGGTACTGTCTCACTGGGGAGATACGAAGCTTTCCAGGGCACCCCAGACTTGGCTGGAGGCAAGCCATTTCCTGCTGCTGGCAGCAGCTCTCGGGTAAGAGTCCACTGCACTTTATCTTTTCGTGTTTGTCTGTTTTGCTTGTTGAACACTGACTTTCACAGCGCCTTGTTCTGTAATGCAAGCCTGGCTTTATAACTAGCTCTGAAAGGGATTGGTTCCCAGGCAATTCCCGTATGAAACTGGTAAAGACAGTTGCCTTTGCATTGGCTTGTTTGATGTAATTTGTTGGAAAGGGCTTCAGGGTTGCGGTTTCCAGTTATATTGGGAAGGCCTCCCTGTGTGTAACTGGGCGGTGAGGGCTGAACTCTGCTCTCGGGAACTTTGGGTGGAAGCGGAGAAGATGCCGCCACACTCTTGTCTTTGGAAAGTAAACTGAATTAGTTAATATGTTTAAGCCCATCGGGCTCAGGCTGAGCTGTCAGGCACGAGGAAAGGGTTTAACCAGCTAAATTACAGAGGCCTCCAAAGACTGCAGAGCAGGACCCAAATGGTTACCTGCGCTAACTCAAAGTTTCCATCATCAGATTTCATCCAACAGAGACTGGAAACTTTCTAGTTAATGTACACACAGGTAAATATTGGGGTTTGTGCCTAACTTCCCAATGCAAAGA
Source organism: Onychomys torridus (assembly GCF_903995425.1). NCBI lineage: Eukaryota > Metazoa > Chordata > Mammalia > Rodentia > Cricetidae > Onychomys > Onychomys torridus. Next base: position 2,708,670 of record NC_050458.1, on the reverse strand, counting down.
ATTTGCAAATCTCCCTTTTTTCTCTCTTCTTTCTCTCTCTCTCTCTCTGTCTCTCTCTTTCCTTCCTTCCTTCCTTCCTTCCTTCCTTCCTTCCTTCCTTCCTTCCTTCCTTCTTTCTTTCTTTCTTTTCTGCTTTAACAGCTGGATGTGTGATCGATCAACAGGACACCCAAGCCACAGAAATACAGGCCCAGTTTGTAGGACTACATATCCACCTCTCTCTGGCTGCTATTCCCTTTGGCACTTTTCTTCATTTGGATGGTTTGCACTTTCATTTTCTTTGGAGGGAAGCCTGCTGCTCTGTAAAGTGTGACTAGAGGTGTGCAGCATTGCTGGTACCCTACAAGTCGGATTAACTCTCCTGTCAATCCAGAGAGCCAACCTGGAAGCCCAAGGCACTGAGGACCAGGCTCAGCAGCTCAAACTTCAAAGGCTCCTCTAAGCCATAGCCAGTCATTACTCTAATTATTCCTCAGTTTCGGCCCTCTTAAAAGTTTCCAGTGATTCTCCTTGTCTCCAAATGCCTGGCATCTAGTCAGACCACCAAGCATTGCCATTCCTTCCCCGTCTGTGTGGCCTTGAGGTCATTTGTCCAAGTGGATGTGAGCTTCATGGTACCCTTGTCCAGGAGGGAGTCACTCTGACATCAGAGAAGCAGCTATAAATAGCATCTTGTATTATCTTGTGTTCATTTGTTGTACAATTTCTTTTCCAATGTAAAGACCTAACACAGGCCTGTGTACCCGCAAATGTCCTGTCACTGGCCTCCACCCCAGCCTCTAGCTTCTTGGCTTCTGTGATCACATACTGGTGTGTACATCACACCCTTTTTTATTATTTTGATCCTGTAAGAGGGTCTTCAGAAGAAAGTGAAGGCACACATGTGTGCTGAACCAGTTGTTTTACTAAAAATTGTATGTACTTTTTAAAAATTTTTATTTTAAAGTCATTTTGCATTTATCAGAAGTTGCAAAAGTAGAGATATTTCCCAGAAGCCTCAGGGGATCTTCTTCCTTTGTTGTATGTTGTATACATCAATTTAGGAAACTTAGGAACAGATGTTAGTGGCTTGGGGGGCGTGGATGAAGTTCTGCAGCACCGGCTAGGACACCGAGCTCCTTTACAGAGCCCCTCCTTCCTTCTACTTGTCTTCCATCATCAAGACGTCCTCACCTTCTCTCACAACTTCTAGGACTCACTAATCTGCTTGTCGATGCTATAACATTGACAGTTTTGAGACCTTTACAAATGGAGTCATATACCATGTGAATCTTTGACGAGGTCTTTGATTTTTCCTTCTCGACACAGGTCCTTCCAGGACCCCTGTGTTGTTTTCTGTATAAGGGGTTTGTTCTTCTTGGTAGCTGAGTGGTATTCCGTGGTCATTATTACCTTGTGAGAGCAGGTGTAACCCTTTCCTCTAAGGAGGACCATTTGAATGGTTTCCAGTTTCAGGGATTACAGGCAAATGCTTTGAATTTCGGACAGATCAAAACTTAAACAGAAAAATGCAAAAAATTGCAAATGTTGATACTGTGGAGCAATCCTTTTCTACATTGTGATTATGTGTTATTCTCATTGGTTAATACAAAGCTGACAAGCCAGTAGCTGGCCAGGAAGTTAGGGGGGAAGCAAACTGAGAATGATGGGAAGAAGGAGGGCAGAGTCAGGGAGATGCCAGCCAGCCGCCCAGGAAGCAAGGTAAAGCTATGAGCCACATGGCAGAAGGTAGATGAATAGAAATGGGTTAATTTAAATTGTAACAGCTAGTTAGTAATAGGCCTGAGCTGTCAGCCAAGCATTTATAACTCATATTCAGCCTCTGAGTTGGTATTGGGACCAGGTGATCAGGACAGGTAACATCCAATTACATGTTGAAAATGACATCAGTGTGTGTGTGTGTGTGTGTGTGTGTGTGTGTGTGTGTATCTGTGTGTGTATCTGTGTATCTCTTGCGTGTGTATGTATGCGTGTATGTGTTTGTGTGTATCTGTATGCATGTGTGTGCATGTGTATGTGTGTATGTGTGTGTGTGTGTGTATGTGTTTGTGTGTATCTGTATGTGTGTGTGTGTGAGTGTGCAAATGTGTGGGAGATTGAACCTATGATCTCATGCATATTAAACATTCACTCTCCTGGACACTGTCCTTTTTTTCCAAAGAGAAGGGAAACTTGGCTTCAGCGTTACTGGCCACTGGTAGTCTTGCTTGCTCACCTTTAAGCATGAGCCATGAACTGAAACCAGAGCACATGTGCACAGGAGTAAGGCAGCAGGTCAGGTCTTGGTTCAGCTAATTGCTTAGTGATTCCACAGCTTTGGTAAGCATAAGCTTTGGTGTGCGATAAGACATTCATTAAAGTGCTTAAGATTATTCTCCACAGAATGTAGCCATCTACACTGGCATTAGACATGATTTCTCTATCACATGCTTTGGTGTTAGCAGGGTATTTTTAAATTATTTGAGATTTATTTAGTGTCTTTTACAAAGCCATACCTAACCACACAAGATACTTTATTGTAGGGTTGAGTTTTAGGCAACAGTAACTCTTAACAGGAGTTCCAAATGTGTGAAGGGTTTTGTTTTTTTTTTTCAAAATTTTTACTTTTTTCAAGATCTTTCTATGTAAGCCTGGCTGGCCTGGAATTTGCTGTGTAGACCAGGCTGGCCTCGAATTCATAGAGATCTACCTTCCTTGCTCCCCAAGTGCTGAGATTAAAGGTGTTTGCCACTTTGCCTGACTCACAAAATTATTTGAAAAGACTTATTTATTCATTGGCTTAATCAACAAACATTCATTGAGCACATAGTATGTGCCAGACACTATTGTTTTAGGTACTGAAAATATAAAGATCCTTTCTCTCAAGTGATGTGGTTATTGATCTGAAGGAAGCTACTATAGAAACATATACCCAGGACTCTGTGTGGACGTACATTATACATTTCTCGGCTATTAGTGTCACTGTGAGGAGCAAAACTGTAGTGGCGGATACATCAGGATTTCTGAGTAGCCACCAGATTGAATCCCAGCTTGCTTTGCACTCCCGCCAGCTGTGATCAGTTTATGGAAACAGGACCTCCCACTTGTGTCCTGGCCTCAGCTTCCTGGGCGCTGCAGTTGCAGGCTTATGCCCAGTCCTAGACAGTGGATGTTTCTGTCACCTCTCCATGGTTGCTCCTCTGGCATTTGGGTTGTCAGTATTTCATGTTTTCGTTGTTCCAGATGTGTGGTGGCTTCCTGTTGTTTTAATTTGTGGCTCTCTGAAGATGTATGTTGAGTATCTTCATCCATCCATCTATCTACCTATTATCTATCTATCTATCTATCTATCTATCTATCTATCTATCATCTACCTATCTATCTATCTATCTATCTATCATCTATCTATCCAATTTTTTTGGAGACAGAGTCTCAAGTATCCCAGGCTGGCCTCAAACTTGCCAAAAATGACTTTGAATTTCTGACCTCTCCCTTCACCTCCTGGGCACCAGGACTGCAGGTGTGAATCATCTGCTCATGCAGTGTTAGAGCTCCAACCTCAGCTTTGTGCACAATGGACAAGCAGTTGGCGAAAAATGCGCTTCCTTGACCTCTCTCTCCCCACATTTCCTTCGTGAAGTGAGATCTTTTCAGATCTTTGTCCACATCTAAGCAGGGTTGTTTGTTTTCTTATTATTGAGTTTTAAAGTTCTTTGTATATTTTGGATACAGGTCCTTTATCAGACATGCCTCTTACAATTATTTTTTTTTTCTCCTAATGGAGTTTCATTTTTGTTTTTATTTCTGAAGCACACATTCTCCCTCTGCCCCAGAAAATGAACACCAGGGTTTGAAACAAATAAATTCACCAAAGGAATACTATGCCTTTTTATGGAAGTACTTGCTTTACAACCAAAAAAATTAATAACACATCATGTTGCCTTTCTGTAAGTTAAGTAATAGAAACCCAGCAAATGTATTTGCCACCTTGCTCATGTTTGAAAAGCATGCTATAAAATGGGTGTGTTGGTTGAATTATAATTAATTATATCAATTTAATTACTTTGAGTAATTTTGTGTGGTACTTTCCTGAAAGTATTTCATAGTGATTTTTGAATAATGCTTTTTACATGTGAGTTAACATGTGAATTTGAATTTTTACATGAATTAAAGGGGCTAGGGAGATAGCCCACTGGGTGAAGCATTTGCCATGTAAGCATGAGGGCTTTAGTTTGGATCCATAATCCATGTAAAGTTGGACATAGTAGCAAATGTCTGCTGTGAGATGATCCTTCTGTATGCTGTGAATATGTATTACTCTCATTGGTTAACAATAAAGCTGTTTGGCCAATAGCAAGGCAGGATAAGGTTAGGCAGGACAATCAAACTGAGAACTGGGATGAAGAAGGGTGGAGGGGAGGGAAATGCCAGCCAACTGCCAAGGAAGCAAGACATGCTAGAGGGAAGGTAAAGCCTCAAGCCACATGGCAATACATAGATGAATATAAATGGGTTAGTTTAAGTTGTAAAAACTAGTTAGTAACAAGCCTGAGCTATTGGCTGAGCATTTACAATTACTATAAGCCTCTGTGTGGGAAGTGGCTGCTGGGTATTTGGGAACAGGTGGTCAGGACAGGAACCATCCAGTTACAACCTAATGCTCCTATAATGAGATGGGAGGGAATCCAAGAGACTCCCTGGAGCTCCCAGGCCAGATAGCCTGGCATATGCAGAAATGAACAAGGGACCTTATCTCAAAACGGTCAAATCCAAAGACCAAGACTCAAAGTTGTCTTACTTCCTTATGTGTGCCATGTCATCTGAGTGTCCACATCACACACTTAAACTTGCACACAAATGCACACACATCATATAGATACACACAAGAGTTTTTTTTTTTTTTTTTAAATGGATTAAATGTTCAAATTCAGAAAGGCTGAGGATCTGAAAGCTGTTTAGAGTATTTGGCAGGTAATTCCCCTGTGTTCAAGTTCCAAGTTTTGTCTACAATGTATTTATAGCATATGCTGATTAGGAACATTTTACTCAAAATTGGCAGAAATGTAATGAAATTAAGATTGATACAGGGGTTGGGGATTTAGCTCAGTGGTAGAGTGCTTGCCTAGCAAGCGCAAGGCCCTGGGTTCAGTCCTCAGCTCTGGAAAAAAGAAAAAAGATTGATACAGTTTTCTTGATGTGTCTAAGCCCCAAAGGATAAAATATGGTGCCTTTAATATGATGAACGAGACACAAGGATAAGGAGCAGCAGTTTAATGACCTGGAATTTCCTGTGAAGCTGAGGATGACCTTGAACTCCCAATCCTCCAGCTTCTGTCTCCCAAGTGTTGGAATTACAGGCTCATACTGCCATACCCAGCTAACAAAAGACTTTAAACAAGACGTTAAAGAGGGTGCATCTGGGAACAGGGGTCAGTCAGTGAAGGGCCTGCCACTCAAGCAAGAGGGCCTGAAGACCTGAGTCTGGATCCCAGTACCTGGTAAAACTAGGCATACTGAAGCTGGGAGCTGAGAGCAGAGATATGGGCAGGTCCTTCTAACTCATAGACAACCATGAAGTTCCAGGTTCAGTGACAGACCATGTCTCACAAAATAGGGTAAAAAGTTACAGAGGAAGACATCTGGCCTCCTCCCACACAAATGCATAATCATGCACATATGCACAACACACACACACACACACACACACACACACACACACACACGAGAGAGAGAGAGAGAGAGAGAGAGAGAGAGAGAGAGAGAGAGAGAGAGAGAGACAGACACAGACAGACACAGACACAGACAGAGTTAGTGACAGACATACAGAGAGACAGTGACAGAGAGAGACATAGAGACAGAGAGACAGTGACAGAGTGAGATAGAGTATAATACACAATAGGAACTGGTGATGTAGCCCAATGGTAGAGTTTTTGCCTACCATACATGGGTTTTAATCCCTGATCTCTGCCAATTGAAAAAGAAAATACTGATATTGAATATAGTTCTTTGGGAACAACAGAAAGAAATGAAACATGGGCTGGAGAGATGGCTCAGCAGGTAAAGGTGCTCACTACCAAGGCTAACGCCCTGAGTTCCATCCTCAGGACCCACATGGCACACGTGTGTACACACACACACACACACACACACACACACACACACACACACACAAAGTAAATAAACAAACATAAGAGGAAATATGCACATTTTCAAATGTCAAATAAAGGATGGTTTAAGGTTTAAATTTCCGTTCTAGGTAGTGATAGATAATGACAGTAGTCAGCACTATAGAGTTTAAACATTTGCATTTGACAGGACCCTTTTACTTTAGAATGCCTATCCTCGTAGTAAAGTATGTCAGACGTCATTTGTGTGTCTGTGTGTATATGACAGAGTCTAGGGTTCTGTCATCTTCAAGCCTCAGCTCTCACCTCTTCAGATAACTCTGATATGGATCTCAGGTTAGCTCTGTCCACTTCTAGAATGTTGTGTTTTGACCACTCTAATTACAGTCTTTATGTTGTAGTGTACGTAAGAAGGAAGTACAGTGCATGCTTTTAATCCCAGGACTGAGTAGATGGAGTCAACAAAATCAGGAGTTCAAGGCCAGTCTCAGGAATATAATGAGTGTGAGGGGTGTGACTATGATAGGATATATTAATACATCATGAAAATGTCATAATGAAACACATTATTATTATTATATCTAGCTGATATATAGAAACAATACTCAAAAACAGACCCTTAGTTCATCTTTTATGTCTTCAGCAGGTCCTGTGACGGCTGGCACAGCTGAAGTAAGAGACCCAGACTATAATGCCCACCTTGTGAGGAAGTCCCTGAAATTAACCAAAATCTGCTGGCCCACTTTCTATACCTGTAAAATTAGAGAATGAAATAGCTTTCTTTCGTTTCCTCAAATCCTATACTTGTTTTCATGCTCGGTTTTGAAAGTAGAAACATTTAAAAAATACTACCTAATAACAATTCCAGTGTTTCTTCTTTTCTTTCAAAAATCTGGAATAGTTGTTTATTAACATTATCAAATTTTAAAAAGTGAGCTTCCATAGCTAGCCGAGGAGCTATTAACAGCTGGTGGCTGCTGGGGAAGGGAGGGTCAGTTTTCCTTAAGGGTGTGGCCCCTGGCAGGTGACCATGCTCCAGTGTGTCACCCACACCCACTAGTGTATGGGCAGCACTAACTGGACTTGGTTATTTTTAAAAGCGGGCAAGAGGGCACACGAAGTTGGGAGTAGGGAGTTGATTGGAAGGAGTTAGTAGTAGTGGTGGGGTGTGAATAGGATCAAAATACATTGTATGAAAATCTCAACTAATTAATAAAATATTATATTTAAAAAGTTATGGAAACCTGAAAAAAAAAAAAACAGTGAAAGGGGTTGTTGTGACATCTTAACTTCTGGGATTTGAAAATTGGACGGCGTAGTGTCCTGAGCTTGAACAGAGATGATACAATAAGGAGTTGGTCCTCTTATTATGTACATGCCAGAGCCACAGCTGATAGAACTGGTCGTCTTTGTAATCACGATGCCCCTTGTACTGAATTCCAGATAGCATGGCTTCTCCACAGCCTAGATGAGCCTTCAGAGAATCAGTTCTTTTAGATTTCTACTTAGCATATACAACAGCACATGTTTTAAAACCCTTCCTGAGTAAATGCCATAACCCGAAATCTCAATTCCCTATCTAATCAGTCACTCTAGGTAGAAGGATTTACAAAATGTGTAACAAATTCTTAGATAATGGTACAAGGTTGGTGTTCTGTTAGGACAGCCAGGATCTTTTTGTTCTGTGCAGAATAAAAAGTGCCTTTATCTTTTCTGCAAGGAGTTGGCAGTTTGCTCAAGGACATTTCTCAACTTTGAAACACAAATTTAAGAGCATACTGCTTGCTTTCCAAAGCAAACACATTTTCCTCTTTGGATCTGTGTAGTTCCCTGCAGGGGTGCTGTTGGTCATTTGTGAAGAAGCTGATGTGGAAACCGTTCACATTTTAGAGATGACTAAGGCATGCACTTTGTTGAGCCCTGCTGAGAGGAAAGGACACCTCCTGACCTCCCAGCCCAGGGGAGGAAGTTTGGCGTCCCAGTGAGATGGCAGAGCCCCTGTCGCTCTTCCCAACTCAAAGCCTGTCTCTCCACCCACAGTCTTGTCCACTCTCTGGCTCACTAGTATTGCTTGCAGCAGCTGGAGATAGTGACTTCTCACTCCTGTGCAGACTTCAAAGTCTGGGCTTTAGGGGCATTGTTTTCTTGAAGATAGTACTGTCATAGATAGAGTCCTTAAGGGACTAATTTCTCTTTTGTTTCTTGGAGTAAAAAAACCATGAGGACATGTCTCTACAATCTTCTTAGTCTTTGACATTTTAGAGCATCTAAGAGAGCCTGTGTTGTGGTCCTGCTTTTGTTTCTTAGAGAAATTAAATGCCTTTCATTCACCCTAGGCTCCTACAGGTCCTAAGTCATGCAAACAGCCTTAGGGCTCAAAGGCTCAAGGAGGCTGAGTGGACCACCAGCTCTTACCATGTTGTGCCTCTGGGGAGCCTGCCATAGATGACCACTCAGACACAGTCTATAGCCAATTGACAGTCTTTACTCTTGCTGGCTGGGACTACATTCAGGTATTCAGGACCCAAATGGGACTCAGCAGCTGCAGGGAGAGGTTTGCACAAGCAAGCAGTTGAACAGAATCTAACATAAGCAGTTAGCTGGAGGAAGAGGAGGTTTTGTACAAGCAGGCAGTTTAACAGAGGCTAAGTTAGCTGGGGTGTCTTTCTAGATTAGAGTTGGATAATTTCCCACAGAGCTTCTCATCAAGGAATCAAATTCTAGTTCAGCCTTAAATGGCCTCAGCAAGAGTACAAGATGGAGGGACCTCTGTGCTGTCGTGCCCTGTCACATTCCCACTGGTTCTACAAGTGTGAGTCAGTTCATTGACTTGTCCTTTTGTAGGGGGGCATAGTTGGTTTAACTGAGTTTACTCTCTGTTTGATTTAGTTGGCCATGCAGTTGAGAATTCAGTGTCCCACCATCAGCCCCATCAGAATGAGAATCAATGGTCTAGCCAATGCTGACAGTAAGGTGGTCATGACCAGGGAAACAGACTGGATGTAGTTCTCTCTCAAAAGTTTGGTTGAACTGCAGAAGGGACAGTTGTGGAGACCTAACTCCAAAAGTGAGCATAAAAGAACAAAGGTCTATATGGAACCAGGGTTGCTGATCTGTAGCCAGATTGACTATCACCTTCCCTGTGTCTGTTACTTTTAATTCCCAATTCCAGAGAGGAGGATGGTGAGGGTTGTCCTCCACCCCACCCCGCCACCTTACAGAGAGAAAGGAAAAGATGAACATAGCATTCTAGGTTAATGATCTCGGGTCAGTCTTATCTTTAAGAGCCTGAAGTCTGAGCAACAGTTGATCTGGCATTGTTCTTGGTGATCTTTAATTGAGAGTGATGAGTTCAGGGGACAAGATCAGCCACTTTCATAGTAGTTGGGATGGTGAGGGTAACTAGGCAGGGTCCCTTCCAGGCAGATTCCAGCATCTGGGTAGAGATTCTCTTTATCCAAACCAAGTCTTCTGGCTGGAATTGGTGGACAGGTTCAGAGGTAGGAGCTGGAGGATTCACTTCAGAGCACCACCAGTGGCCTGCAAAGTGTGCACGGACTTGGGAAAGGAGTGATTAGACATTTCTGCTGGGGGAATACCTTGGACTTTGAGGAGGATGGGAAGTGGTCTCCCAAACGTAACTTTAAAAGGAGTAAGCCCCTCTGGTAAGGAATATATCAGGCCCTGAGCAAGACATAGGAGAGGAGATTGGCCCAGTTTTTGCCAGTTTCCAGGACCAATTTTGTCAGTATCTCCTTTAGAGTTTATTCATCCTTTCTATCTGATCTGAGCTCTATGGCCTGTACACACGATGTAGTTTCCATTAATACTTAATGCCTTTGTCAGACTTTGAGACACTTTGGCCATGAAGGCAGGGCCATTGTATGACCTTAAAGATAGGGACAGTCCAAACCCAAGAATTATTTCCTTAAGAAGTTTCTTAGTAACTGTTTGGGTAAGGGTGGGTTTCCACCTATTTTGAGAAGGTTTGTATAAATACCAGTAAATATTTATAGGCAAACACAGGCCTATTATAGGCCTGATTCAGTAAAATCCAACTCCCAATGTTCTCCAGGCTCATTTCCTTGATCCTAGATCCATTGTGAGGTCTTTCTTCCCACTTAAGATTTACATGAGCACATATAAAAGTGGTGTCTTTAATCAGGCATTCCAAATTTGGGAAAAAAAAATACCTTGGTCTGAGGAGTTCGGCAGTTTTTGTGGCCTTGAGGTTGGTGGCTTGGTGGAGATCCGTAATGAGTTGCCCCCCCTCCCCCCGACTTGTGGGAACGGTGGGTCTGCTACTGGCAGCTTCTGCTGCTCTTATTTATCCTGTGTGGTGAGTTCTTGTTCTGCCCAGTCAGCCTCTTCCAGGCTGTATTCCAGGCAGTACCCTGCTTAAAGATTGTGCCCAGATATTCCTGTATTGGTCACTACTGCTGCTCCTGTATACCTGAGTCCATCTTGGAATCTGTGACTACATCATTTCTTCTCACCAATAGAATGTCAGTCAGCTCAGGCCTGCTTGCCTGGTCAGTCACCTCAAGTTAGTCATAATCCTCAGGAAACTGTCAGGGTTGAGGAATGACATCGTGTAGGACTGAATGCAGCATTGAGTGATCTGGGGGTTAGACATCCTCTCAGGTGCTCCCCTCTACAGGCAGAGTGTGGTGCTGTCAGGAACAAGCCTTCCCTAAAGTTTATTTGTCAACTATGGCCCTTCTATATGCTGGCCATCTAGCTGCAAGTCGGTCAAGTCTCTTGGACAGATATGCCACTGGTCCTTTTATGTATGAGGATTCCTTGGCAACACCTCTGGCCTCATCCACTTACAAGTGGAATGGCTTAGTAATATTTGGGAGGGTAAAGCTGGGGCAGACATCAGGGTTTTTGGACTTCAAAGGTCCACTGCTCAGTCTCAGTATATTCCAAAGGGTATGCCCCTCCAGTGCTGGCCTAGAGGGGCTTGGCTATCTGCGCAAGTCCCATTATCCATAGCTAGCAGTATCCAGCCACCCCCAGGAATTCCCATACTTGTTTTTTGTTTGTTTGTTTGTTTGGTTGGTTGGTTTTTTTTTTTTTCCAATGTGAGAACAGAGATTTGCAGGATGGGTGAAATACAGTCATGAGAAAGCATCTGCTTTCCTTCCTCTAGGTTGTAGCCTTGGTATATGACCTGAGGAATACATAGGTGAGCCTCCTTGGATGAGACTCTGTACCTTGGGGCTTGGAGGATTTCTAAAAGGCCTTTTGTTGCTTGCCTACACTCCTCCCCAGTGGTTGAAGCCACAAGGAGGCCATCTACATGTTGGAGCAGGGTGCTTTGTGGATTTTTTTCTAAATTCCAACAGTTCTGCACCCAGGACTTCATCAAATAATGTTGGTTAGTTTTGAACCCTTTCTCCTGGTCTATTTCTCCTACTCTCTTCCTTGACTGTCTCCCCAAGGGAAGCAATCACCATACGAGAGATTTTCTTTCCTATTTGCCTTCTGCTGAATCTTGGCTGTTGTAAACTTTCTGAGCAATTTCCAAAAGTTGAGACCTATTCATCCCTTCATATCCCTCTAATTTCTGGAACTTTCTCCTTATGTCTGGGACTGACTGCATACAATATTAGTGGCTCACTGGTTTTCATGGCTATCTGGTTCTATAGGGGTAAGTACCCTATATATCTCACAGAGCCCTTCCAGGGATCCAGTGGGAGATTCGTCAGGTCCTTAACACTGACTTGCTGTGGATAAGTTGGTAGGTTTTCTGACTGCTGCTTTTTATTTTCCTAATAATGTTTGGCAAAAAAGCATCCAACATCCTCTTACCTTCATTGGTATTAGGATCCCAACTGGGCTGGGTAGACGGTAAGGTTCACTTTGTCCATACCTCTGCATCAAGCAGTGTCTCATTGTCTAGCCAGCTTCCTACTTTCCAGCAGGATTTGGTCTCTGTCCTCCACTGTAAATATGGTGGCCAGGAGCTGCTGACAGTCATCCCAAGTTGGCTGGCCTGTGTACAAAACAGTTTCCAACAGGCTGATAAGTGTCTGCTGCTTCTCTGAAAAGGGAGGGTTTGAGGTCTTCCAATTATACAAGTCACTGGTAGAGAGGGAGATGACAACGGTGAATGAGGAAAGAGATGAACCTCTACTCCACTCCTCCCCAGGTGCCACGGGGAACTACTTCCCCTTCCCCAGCTGCTTAGAGGGGGCAGGGGAGAGAGGAGAGAGAGCGTACAGCTCAGGGAATGATTTTCTTCTTCCCATGCTCACTCTGCTTAGATGGCAGGGGCCCCTCATCAGAGGCTGGACCCCTCCCAACTTTCACACAGGGACCAGCCCAGGACCCTAGGACCGCAAGTGGGAGTCACGTGACGAAACAAGTCAGGAAGTAGCGCTGGGGCTGAAGGAGGGGAAAGGTCAATTTCCTTCAGAGGGGCTGAGAGAACAGGTGTGGGTCCTGGGTTTCTCTGGGTGATCTGGCCAGGGCCAAAAGGATTTGGGTCACCAATAAAAGGGCACAGTCTTAAGCACTAGAGGAAGCTGTTGGCTAGTACAGGAAAACTGGTGGCTGCAGTGCAGGAAGACAGCATTGGCAAAGCAGTGGCCACTGGCCACTGGTAACATGGCCACAGTCACTGTGGAACGTGGCTGGGTGGCCCTGCAGCCCTTGAGTCTGTGGAAAGTTGTGTGTCACTGAGTCTGGGGGAATTAGTGGCTGGGCTAGGGACAGCCCACTTCAACCAACAGAAGTGACAGAAACATACAGAGAGACACACAGTAAAGGCAGTCAGGGGTGGCTACCACACATTCGTACACCTGAACAGACCAGGGGAGTCTAGTCCTGGACAAGACCTATGGTTGCGTCCAACCTCCCCTCTTGTGTCCTAACCAGATGTGCCTCCTACCGACTAAACTTACCTCTGCAGGTAATTTAAGACCAGACAGCTGTCAATTTACCTTTTTGGGAGAGGAGGGGGTGTCAGGTGCCTTCAGAGTGCTGGACAACAATCCATCAGGGAGGATTTTTGAGGGGCCCTGAAACATCTTGAAGTATGCACCCCTTAGGAGTCCTCTCCAGCCAGTGTGTTCTTCCTTGCTCCTGGGGGGCCTGAGGCCCCCAAGTGCCAGGGTCCAGTCTCTGCAGACCTCAGGTGGTCCCCAAAAACAGAGAGAGTCCACCAGAGATGACCATTCAGAAACAGTCTATACCCAACTGAAAGTCTTTATCCAGCTGGGACTACACTCAAATATTCAGGACCCAAGGGTGGTGCTTAGCATTTAGTAAGGGGTTTTTAAAGGCAAACCCTTTAGACCCACACGCTAGTATTTCACTCAGCAGCTGCAGGGGAGATTTTGTACAAGCAGGCATTTTAACAGAAGCTAAGATAAGTTAGCTGGGCACCTTGACCTCGGGTTCCTAGAATAAAGTTGGGTAATTTTCCACAGAGCTTCCCATCAAGGATATCAAATTCTAGTTAAACCTAAAATGCTTATACAGCAAGAGTATGAGATGGAGGGACCTCTGTACTGTCTTGTTCTGGCACAACTGGATATTTGATGGAGATGGGAACAATTACATGGGGAGACCAGATTGAACACCTAAATACTTGCCTCTGGTAACACCATGGAGGCTTTTATGACTGTAGGCAGTCCCAAAGGGAATGGAGACACTAAGGTCCTTTCCATTTGAACAGACTCCAAAAGCCTGGCCAATGAGCATCAGTTACTGTGGCAGTCCAAGGAAGAAAGACTCTCTCTCAGTTTTTTTTTTTTTAATTATGCAGGTTTGTACAAGGCCATTTCCATGCACACTCCACCATGCCTCCCTGCCCTGTACCCTCTCCCCCACCCTTTTGTTCCTCAGGTTACTTCTACTTTGATGACATCTGTACATACTGTAGGAGTAACCCACGAAGAAAAGTCAGAGTTGTCAGGCCTATGATGGGAGCCACCACTGGCTGAGCCTGGCCCACCACTGACTGGGCCTGGCCCACTGCATACCGAGTGGGATTTTTAAAAACTGTTCATGTAGCAGGACAACTTGATAGTAAAATTAGCTGTAGCTTATGTTCAAGGCTCATCAGCAGGGAATGACCAGAATTTTCCCATATCTCTTCTAGGCATTATGTTCTGAAGCCTAGAATTATGTCACTTAACTTCCAAGTGGAATGAAATGACTTTTATTTGTAAAATTCTAACTTACAAGGAGAAACTTAGAGGCCAAGCATCTGTATTTTTTTTTTTTTTAAGATTTATTTATTTATTATGTGTACAGCATGTATGGCTGCCGGCCAGAAGAGGGCACCAGATCTCATTACAGATGGTTGTGAGCCACCATGTGGTTGCTGGGAATTGAACTCAGGACCTATGGAAGAGCAGTCAGTGCTCTTAACCTCTGAGCTATCTCTCCAGCCCCAGCATCTGTATTTTATTTGGCCTGAAAACTTTAAATGGATGCTGACATTAAAAAAATGACGTAGTTGGTGGTGGCGCATGCCTTTAATCCCAGTATGCAGGAGGCAGAGGCAGGCGGATCTCTGAGTTCAAGGCCAGCCTGGGCTACAGAGTGAGTTCCAGGACAGGCTCCAACGCTACACAGAGAAACCCTGTCTCTGAAAACCAATATAAAATAAAATAAAAAAGACAATTACATATAAAAATCCAAACTTCTAGTCTCTCTTGAAGAAAGTCACAAGATTTTATAACTGAAGCCTGACTCCTGTAAGGATAACAGATGTGGGTGATTGGGAACTCCAACCTGAGGGAAGATTCCCTTCCTGTCAGCTGAGTTCCCAGTCTACCTAGATATCTTCCTTAAACCCACTACGTGGGAGACTAGTTCTGCCTGCTGCTATGCACAAGCCAGCTTTGACCTCTAGACTGAGGGTTTGTTTTGTTTTTATGTATATTTGTGTGCTAGATAGTTTTATGTCAACTTGACACAAGGCAAAGTCATTTGAGAGGATGGAACTTCAATTAAGAAAATGTCTCCATAGGATCAGATTGTAGGCCAACCTGAAGGCATTTTCTTAATTAGTGATTGATGGGGGAGGGCCCAGTCTATTATGGGTGGTGCCATACCTGAACTAGTAGTTCTGGGTTCTATAAGTAAGTAGGCTGAGCAAGCCATGGGGAACAAGTCAGTAAGCAGCACTCCTCCATGGCCTCTGCATCAGCTCCTGCCTCCAGGTTCCTGTCCTGATTAACTTCCTGACCTGACTTCCTTTGACGATGAACTGTGATGTGGAAGTGTAAGCAGAAATAAACCTTTTCCTCCCCAAGGTGCTTTTGTCATTGTGTTTCATCAGAGCAATAGTAACCCTAACTAAGACAATGCATGTTCTGCCTGCCTGCATGTCTGTGCACCACTTGCGTGTCTGAAGTGGGTTCAGATCTCCTAGAAATGGAGTGAAGGATGATTGTGAGCTGCCACATGTGCTGGGGGTTAAACTGGAGTCCCCTGAAAGAGAGGCCAGTCTTTCAACTACTGAGCCATCTCTTTCCCCCCTAGCATGTGTGTTTTGATGGGAAAACATTTTCATTATTTTCACATCATTCAGAGAGATAGCCTGCTCCTAGCTATAGCCTGCTCATATCTAGTCAAGAGGACGGAACCCAGGATCTATTTACTGGCGCACACATGGACAGAAAGCCTTCTAATGATTTTAATTTTAATATATCCAAATCATAAACATCTTGTGAGTAACACAATTACATTTGTGGGTTATACAGGGAGCTATCAAACAGGATTACATATTGTGGTGGTTTGAATAGGAATGCCCCCAACAGACTCATGTGTTTGAATGCTTGGTCTATAGGGAGTGGCACTATTAGGAGGTGTGGCCTTTTGGAGTAGGTGTGGCCTTGTTGGAGTAGGTGTGGTCTTGTTGGAGGAAGTGTGTCACTGTGGAGGTGGGCTTTAAGATCTTATAAGCTCAAGTCTGGCCAGCATGACATAGACTCCTTCCTGTGGCCTGTGCACCAGAATGTAGAACTTTCAGCTCCTTCTCCAGCACCATGTCTGCCTGCATGCTGCCATGTCCTGCCATGATGATAATGGACTAAACCTCTGAAATTGTAGGCCAGCCCCAGTTAAATGTTTTCCTTTATATAAGAGTTGTCATGTTCACAGTGTCTCTTCACAGCAATAGAACACTGACTAAGACACACATTTAGTGCATTAGTTTTGGGGGGCTTTTGTAACAAACTAGTATAAACATGGTGATTGAGAACAAAAGAAGTTGGAGCTTGTTGTGAAATGGCTTGCTTTTAATCCTAGCTCTTGGGAGCCTGAGCTAGGAGGTGAGAAGTTCAAGGCCAGCATGGGCTATACAGTAAGACTATCATAAAACCAATCAGACTTTATTTATTCATGGTTCTAGGAGCTTAATATGAAGTCTCTGTAGGCTCATGCTCACTCTGAAGACACGAAGAGAGAACTCTTCCTTGCCTGTTCACCTTCTGGCAGCTCTAGGCATTTCCTTGGTGCTTCCTGTACAGTTCTAATCGCTACCTTTATTTTTACATGAACTTCCTCTTAACAATAGCTTTTATTTATCTTTTGATGATTTCATACATGTATACAATGCATCTTGACCCTGTCTATCCACTCCTCCTTCACACTCCTCCCCAGACAGCCCTCAACACATCCCTTCTCAACTCCATGTTCCCCCTTAACCCACGTCTTTGGGAACCCACTGAGTCCACTTAGTGCTGTGGGAGTGTTGAATGAGCTTGTCCTGAGCCTGTGCAGGTAGCCATAGCTGCAGTCAGTTCATGAGTGCATCCACCCTATTGTGTCCAGAAGACAGTATTTCATAGCACTCTTTCCTCATCCTCCAACTCTTGCGTTCTCTCTTGTGTAATTTTCCCATCCTTTCTTGGAAGATAGAAGTCATTTAGGACTGAGCACTCAACAGTCACTCATTCTCAGCACTTGGAGCAGTTATGAGTCAGTGTATCAACACCGATGTTCACTGCAGGAAACACATGATCTCTGCTGCTCAGATCTCCTCCTGCCCTTCTCTTTTAAGGACACCTGCTATTTTGATCAAGCCTCATCTGGATTACTCAGGATGATCTCATCTTGAGATCCATAATTTAGTTCCATCTGCAAGGACTCCATCCACATGTCACAGGTGACCAATTGTGACAAGACACCATGACCCAGCCTATAAAGGAAGAGTTCATTTGGGGCTTGCCTACAGTTTCTGAGGGTCACAGTCCATGACCATTATGGTTGGGAGCATGGCACCAGAGCAGCAGCTAAGAGCTCACATCTTATTCACAAGTTGCAAGCAGAGGGGGGAGGGGAGAAGGAGGGAAGAAGGGAAAAGGAACAGCATGGACTTTCGAAATCTCAAAGCCTGCCCCCAGTGACACAGTTTTTCTAACAAGGCCACACTTGCTAATACTTCCCAAACAATTCCACCAACTAGGGGCCAAGAATTCCAATGTATGAGCCTATGGGAGCCATAGACAACCTGTAGGGTTTCCAAGAAAACAAGTGGGATGTCCCATGTGAGGCTCAAAGTAAAGTAGAAATGAGACTGTAAATAGGCTTTAGTGATAGTCTTCTAAGTAATGTGAAGGTGTGTAGCTGCATCCTAAGGACTCCCCAGGGAGAGAGGATGAGAAGGGGTGGCGTCAATGACACAGACACTGGGAGTCCATTGAAGGCAAATAAGGAACTCATTTATTTAATAACAGGGAAAGCCTTATATACCCTCCTCCCAGTGCCCAGTCTGTGTGATCATTGGCTGGGCATGATCAGGAACTCTGACATTGATCAGGAACTCTGACAGTGACCAGGGACTCTGACAACGACCAGGCACTCTGGAAGCTTTTGTTGCTAGGCCCTCAGGCAGACTCCAGGTTAGCTCTTAAGGAGTATGTTAAGTGTATGCCTTGGCAACTGCTCTGAGCCAATTTCCTCAACCCTATGGGCCTGTCCTACTACAAAGGTGCACTCAGGTGATAGCGTTCAGCTGATGGCATTGGCCTGCTGATAACTTAAGACCACTATGGTATATCTTTATTGGAGACTGTTCCTGATTAATGACCCATACTGAAAATGTAGCAATCTAGCTGGACACAGTGGCTCATTCTTATAATCCTGGCAATTGGTAAGCTGAGGCAGGAGTCTGGTGAGCCTGAAGCCTGTCTGAAAAAAAAAATAGCAAATGACATGGTGCAGAAAGACTACTTTGGATTGCCTATGTTGGGAAACTGAGAGAGATGGGAAATAGCAGGCTGTGGCTCAAGGTTGACCTAGTTTCACCACTTTGAGCAGTTTGTTTACTACATACTTCTGATTCCACATTGTGAATTTGCTGTGGATATCGCTCTGTACAAATAAAATGTTGTTTGGCCAGTGGCTAGGCAGGAAGTATAGGCGGGATAAGAGAGAAGAGGATTCTGGGAAGTAGAAGGCTGGAGAGAGACACCGCCAGCCGCCGCCATGAGAAACAACATGTAAAGACACTGGTAAGCCAGACGCCATGTGGCAAAGTATAGATTAACAGAAATGGGTTAATTTAAGATAAAAAAGGTAGATAACAAGCAGCCTGCCACGGCTATACAGTTTATAAGCAATATAAGTTTCTGTGTGCTTTTTTGGTTGGGTCTGAGCAACTGTGGGACTGGTGGGTAAGAGAGATTTGTCCTGACTGTGAGCCAGGCAGGAAAACTCTAACTACATGAATTAATTGTTCTTCAATGTTTATTGTCCAGACAGGATAAGAACATTCATCTCAAAGCTCTTTGATGTGATGTGATACCCAAGTGAAAAGTATGAATATACCTCATGCAAACAGTGATATTCAAATAGTCATTGTAGGCATGTCTTAAGGTTTCTATTGCTGTGAAGAGACACCATGACCACAGCAACTCTTATAAAGGAAAACATTTAATGGGTGGTTTATATGTTCAGAAGTTCAGTCTATTATCATCATGATGTGACATGGTGGTGTGCAGGCAGAAATGGTGCTGGACAAATAGCTGAAAGTCCTACATCATGAGTCACAGGCAACAGGAAGTAGTCTGTGACACTGGGCATGGCTTGAGCATATATAAGACCTCAAAGCCCACCTCCACAGTGACACACTTCCTCCTATAAGCCACACCTACTCCAGCAAAGCCATACCTCCTAATGGTACTACTCCCTTTGGGGGCCATTTTATTTCAAACAACTGAGACAGTTTTTAGATTCCCCAAATCTTCCCGATGCATCACAGAAGACACCTGTGGTTTCTGCTTCTCCTCTGGGTGACAGAGGCCCCCTTTCATGTGACTAGCTTGGCAATGTCCTTCTCTCCTCTACTGAATAAAGTATAAGTGTGTAGGTGGACTTTTCTTTCCCTGCCAGTCAGTTCCTAAATAACTACACAGAGACATTATTAATTATAAATGCTCAGCTGATAGCTTAGGCTTGTCTCCAGCCTGCTTTAACAACTAAATTAACCCATTTCTATTTATCTGTGTGCTGCTCTGAGGCTCGTTTACCTCATCTATGAACTCCCATGTTGCTTCTTCCAAGTCTGGCTTGTGACTTTCGTGACTCCCCAACTCCGTCCTTCCTTCTTCGCAGTGTTCTCTCTGCCTCTAAAATCCGCCTAGCTATCAGCCAATCAGCTTTTTATTAACAATGAATACAACACATCTTCATGGTGTACAGAAGGATTATTCCATAGCAATTAACATCAATAATATATATCAATTACCAAGGAGTCCAGTGTGTCATTGTGTCCCCATTTCCTCACTTGAAAATTAAAGGGATAATATCTACTTTTCAAAACACTTGAGAATATTAAATAATTATGGTGATATTTTGTTTGTGATCTAACAAATAAAGCTTGCCTGAAGATCAGAGGGTGAAGCTAAGCTACTACTAGTTAGCCATAGAGGCCAGGCAGTGGTTGCACACACCTTTAATCCCAGCATTCAGAAGGCAGAGGAAGATGGAGCTCTGTGAGTTCAAGGCCACCCTGAGCTATATAAGATTGATCCAGTCTAAAAGAGAAACAGAGCCAGGCAGTGGTAGCACACATCTTTGATCCATTAGGGAAGTTGAGACAGGAAGTGATATGGCTGGGCTAAGAAAGAAATACAAGGTGGAAGGAGACAGGAACTCAGTCCCTTTCAGACTGAGGATTAGGTAGAGGTAAGAACTCCAGTGGTCAGCTGCTCTGTTTCTCTGATCTTTCAGCATTTACCCCAATATCTGTTTTTTTTGTTTGTTTGTTTTGTTTTGTTTTTTTTGAAACAGGGTTTCTCTGTGTAGTTTTGGTGCCTGTCCTGGATCTTGCTCTGTAGACCAGGCTGGCCTCAAACTCACAAAGATCTGCCTGGCTCTGCCTCCCAAGTGCTGGGATTAAAGGCATGCGCCACCACTGCCTTACCCCAATATCTGGCTCCAGGTTTTTATTAAGACCGATTAGGATTAATGCTACAAATAATAAATTCAAAATTTCTTCTGTGGAACTCAAGAAATGTCATTAACACTGCATTAGATGTAGTAATTCTCCACTGGGTTTGTTTATTTAATCTTACATCTGATGTGGTCTTAATAACTCCTTTTTATTTATTCTTGTCTCATGTTACAACCCTGTTGCAATTCCCCCACCCTGCTTTCCTCCCAGCCCCTCCCCCACATCCCCTCTTTCCCAGAGCCACTCCTCTGTGCCCCTTCAGAAAAGGCCTCCCAGGGATGTCAAACAAACATGGCTTATCGAGTTGCAATAAGATGAAGCACCTTCCTTCATATTAAGGCTGGACAAGGCAACCCAGCAGGAGAAAAGGGTCCCAGGAGCAGGCAGCAGAGTCAGAGACACCCCCACTCCCACTGTCAGGAGTCCCACAAGAACACTAAGCTACACAACCACAACATGTGCAGAGGACCTAGGTCAGACCCCTATAGGCTCCCTGATTGTTGGTTCAGTCTCTGTGAGGCCCTAGGAGCCCAGTTTCCATTGGGTTTATGTAGTTGTTTGACTTCATATTGAGGTTTCTCACTTCAAAGAAAATATCTACTGTCATTGTTAATACCTGGTTATCCATTGAAGAAAATTTGCTTAGTAAAAATTTTCCTGAGCAGCACCTAATAAACCATTTCCTGCTGTATATTAACTTCTTTTGTTCATGTTCCTTTAATCCTTCTCCATCTAATGGCTGATACTTGAAATTCTAACATCAGAGAGATATAAGACATATGCAAAAAGTATGCATACCATAAATACATGTTGGCAGATGTTTCTTTCCCACCCACCATTCCCAAATAACTGACATGAAGACTTAATATTAATTACAAATGATCAGCCAATAGCTCAGGCTTGTTACTAGCTAACTCTTATATTCAAATTAGCTTATGTTTCTATCAATACTTTGCCACATGGCTTGGTACATTTTCTCAGTATGGCATGCCTATCTTGCTTCTCTTTGCATCTGCTGGCAACTCCAAACTCTGCCCTTCTTCCTCCTAGCATTTTCAGTTTGGCTCTCCCACCTAACCTTACCCTGTTCAGCCATTTATTCACACAATATAAAGGAATATTCCATAAATGTGTGACTAAATGACTACTCACACACTGAGCACACATATGCAGCCACTACTCAAGTTAAGAAATGAGCATAACCAGCATCCCAGAAGCCCCCAACAGGCTTGCCTTCTGGTCAGCATTCCTTCCTCCAAAATGAACCACTATATTGATTTCCTGTAACATAGATTATTTTCCCTGTTTTTTGTTCTTGATATAAATGGGATAATGCAGGTCACATCAATTAGTGCCTGGCTTCCTCCAGTCAACATTGTAATTGTGAAATTCATCCATGATGTAGATCTAGTTATAGCTGTCCATTATTGGTGCTGCATAATACCTCCTTCTAGTGTTTACTTACCTACTTATCCACTCCATTAATGGATATTAGAGTTCATTTATGAGCCATTATGAATCTGTTTCTATGAATGTACTTTGAGCTAAACATACTTGTTCTTTTCTGTTGCACGTAAACCTGAGGGAAGAATTTGGAGGTCAGATGGTACACATTTATTCCACTTTAATAGACACTATTAATCATTTTTCAAAATGTCTTACATTTTTTTAATTTAAGACTTTCAATTAGCAGTTATGCAGGCATGGCCAGGGTATAGCTCAATTACAGTGCTTACCTAACCTGTGTGAGGATGTAGGGTCAATTCCCAGTAAAACACACACACACACACACACACACACACACACACACACACACACACACACACCATTGCAATCTAGAGATAGGGAGCAAACTTTCAAACTCTGAGGGAAATTGATTTCAGTCTAGATTTTAAAATCAGATACACATTTAGATATGAATATAGAATGTCTTTTTCATCCTCTCTTGCAGCTAGATGTGCCCAGGTTACTCTACTGCAGAAAATAATATGAGAACTGAACTGGCAGATGCAAATGCTGAGCCATCCTCCAAGAAAGGGAGCTTGACTTTTCCTTCCTGTTCCTTTCTGATGGACCTGAAGCATGCTACGAGGACCACAACAATTACTCACTGAGGATAAGACAATGAGCCAGAGCTCACCATGCTGGGCCTGGGCAGTGTATCCTGAGGGTGTCACCTGGCAGAGAAAAAATTTCTCTCCTGCTTTATCCCCTATTGTTTTGTCCTTAATACAGCAATCAAACAGTATTTTATCTTAAAACTTGAATCTCTAAATGTTTGCCTATTCTGTACTTTTCTCATGAACTGATGCTGTGGTCCACTGACAGAGAAACCAGCCGAGAGAGGAAACCAGAGCATTTAGGAAACAGAAAATTTAATCTGGGCAGAGACAATGAAAGAATGCATGGATTTAGTTTAACTATAGGAAACAAATTCTAAGTAGCTAGTAGCTCCATTGAGAGTGTTTGGTCTCATCAAATGAGAGGCCCAAAAGACAGATGTTTACGTCTGGTACAGCTGCTTCGTTATGTCCTCAGGGACACACTACTTTTCAACTTTTTAATTCTATCATCTCTCTGGTATGTTTTTACATTTTAGATTTGTAAGATGATGCCTTGAATTTCAACCAATGCTACCATGTTTTAACAACAGTTGAGAGTAAATTTGATGACAAAATGATGTAAGATCCAATTAATTCAGCCTTCTGTTTAAGGAATTTTTGAGAAGCTCCATTCAACATCCATTTTATCAGACTGGCCTTAATCTAATCACATGACTAAACTTATTGGCAAAGAAACCTAGAAAAATGTAGTTTGTTACAATAATAAAATTATGTATGATTAATGAGGAAAAAATAACTATTGCAACAAGAAATGGTTGTTTCTAGTCTAGATGTCTACCAGTGGGTGACTGAATAATGAAAATGTGGTATGTTTACACAATGGAATATTATTCAGTTGTTAAAAAGCATGAAACTATGGAGTTCACAGGTGAATGGATGGAGCTAGAAAAAAGCATCCTGAGCAAGGCAACTCAGACCCAAAATGACAAATATTGTATGTTTTCTTTTATACATGGATGTTAACTTTTAAGCATTTAATTGGTGTGTTAAAATCCATATAATCAAAGAGGTTAGGTATAGAATAAGGGACTGGGGGCAGGGAAGATATCCTAAGGAAGGGGAGCTAAATATATATATAGTAATGGAGAGACTGGACCAGGAAGATTAAGTGGGGAGGGGATGGGACGGGGGTAAGAGAGGAATATGGGGAGGGACAATTAATACCAAGGCCATTTGAGGGGTCATATGGAAGGAAGCCCACTATTGTAGAAGCTTCTAAAAAAAATATACATATATGAAAGAAAATTTTTTTCAGTTTTTTTAATTAGATAAACTCATTTATTTGACACATAAAGTTATGCAAAGAAAAATATATGCAACTGCATAAAAAGAACCACATTTTCATATTACTAACACATAAGTGGCCAAAAATAACGAATTGTAGAGTGGACCCCAGGACTTAATGCAAAAAACACCCTGTAGAGCAAAACTTCAGGCTTCTAACTTCACTGAATCCAGAACTACACGTGCTTCTTTATACTCCTCGGCTTCCTCCAAGTCTTTTTCACTTTCTAATATCTGCTGAAGATTGGTGTATGCAGCCTCTAACCGGCGCTGGCAATCTGGGATCATCATCTGGGACTCTTGCAGGATTTCTTCCTGCTTCTTAATGGCGTAGTTTTCTCTGTCCTCAGCCTTCATTTTTTTCTATCTTTTCTTCTTGCTGCTTTGCTTCTTTCTCATGCATCACTTTTTCTTTGACCAACCGCTTCACCACGCCTGTCTTGATCTTGATCTGCCTTACGTGAGGATCGGCCATGGTCCCTAGAGCGACGCAGGAGGCTGTTTTCAGTTTTTTAAG
Source organism: Onychomys torridus (assembly GCF_903995425.1). NCBI lineage: Eukaryota > Metazoa > Chordata > Mammalia > Rodentia > Cricetidae > Onychomys > Onychomys torridus. Next base: position 2,684,220 of record NC_050458.1, on the reverse strand, counting down.
ACAGGGTTTCTCTGTGTATCCCTGACCATCCTAGAACAAGTTCTCTAGACCAGGCTGGCCATGAACTCATGGAGATCTGCCTGTCTTGGTCTTCCAAATGCTGGGACTAAAGGCATGTGCCACCACTGTCCAGCAAATGAAAGAAATTTAAATGGAGTCACCATATAACAGGGGAGACAAACCCCCAACTAGACATCTCTTGCCACCAAGTGAAACCTCCAGTGTCAGGAATGAGTTCTGTCTAATTGCATCATTGGTCAAAGGAAGTCTACAGAAACCCCAAACTTCTCAAGCTATTGTAAGGCTATTGGTTGCTCTCTACAAACAGATGGTAAGGCGCTACAGCTGAGGACAACTGTTGTGGGATATTTGTACACTGTGTGAAGACATATTGTTGTGATTGGTTTTAAAAAGAGCTGAATAGCTAAGTAGCTAGGCAAGAGGTATGGGCAGGACTTCCGAGCAGAGAGAGAGGAAGAGAAGGAATCTAGGTGGTAGAGAGAGTCAGCAGCCAGCATGGAGGAAGCAGAATGGGCAGTACAGAGAGATGAGGTATTGAGCCACACAACTAAATGTAGATTTAAAAATATAGGTTAATTTAAGAATTTTAGTTAGGAATGAACCTAGGCTAAGGACAAGCTTTCATAATTAATAATAAGTCTCCAGGTTGCTATTTGTGAGGTGATGGCTCAAAGAAAAATCCGTCTACAGACAACACTTACATATTTCATTGAATACAGAGAAGTTGAGCTGGTGCCTAACCAGCCTTCACCCCTATTGACTAGTGTTTATGGTGCTGGAAGGTACTCTGCACACTACCAGAAGAGAGGGTAACCACCAACCCATCTATAACCCTGAAGTCTACAATGGTGGCCTGCCTGCATCATGTGCTGGTGCAGTAGTGGTACAAACATTGTCAGAGTAACCAACCACTCTCTGATTGGATATAAGACCCACTCCATGAGATGGAACCTACCCCTGACTCTGCTCAAGTGAGCAACAACCTGACCAATAAGCTGTGGGCCTAGGAGAAAACCAAATACCACTGTGCTGCTAAAGGAACATAGGAATGCAGTGACCCCCTAATGATATTCTGCCATACCACAGAGCAGTGCCTCACTCAGCCATTATCAGAGAAGCTTCCTCCTGTAGATGGGAAATATCACAGAGGCCTTTAACTGGACAACTTGCAGAGAGTGAGATATTTTGGAACATTCAGCCTTAAATGTTATGTCTTCATCACACCCTCCCTCAGGGCTCAGGGAGCTCTGTGGGAGAGGAGACAGAAAGAGTGTGAGAGTCACAGGGATGGAGGACACCAAAAAAATGTCTTCCAGACACAACAGGACTGATGTGTATATGAACTCACAGAGACTGTGGTGGCATGCACGAGGCCTGCACAGGTTTAAGCCTGAGGGGGTCCCATCTAAGGGGGGAGTAGAGATGAGCCCCCATGCCTTAACCAAGAAACTATCTCCAACTGACATCTCTTTCAAAGGGAAAATGATTTTTTTCACTGGGTATATTAACCACACGTAAGGGCAGGCTCCATGCCCAGCAGTAGATGGGCAACACAAAACAAATTCAGTGTATTTTTGTAGTTTTTGTCTCATTTTGTTTTGTTTAGGCATTTTTTTGTCCTGTCTTTTGCTTATGTATTATAGTTCCTGATTTTTGTGGTTTATAATTTTGTGGGTTTTTTGTTTTGTTTTGTGTGTGTGTTTCTTGTGTTTTTTCTTTTTCTTTTATTCTGGTTTTCTTGTTGTCTTGCCTGTCTGTTTTCTAAAAAGAGAGAAAGAAGGCATGGAGTTGGGTGGGTAGGGATAGAGAAGATCTGGGGGTTTGGGGAGGGAGGGGAAACCATGAACAAAATATATTATATGAAAAAAGTTTTTCAATAAAAAAGGAAAAAAATGGTTCTTTCTATTATTATCAATTTATACTTCCTACTCTGTATGTTTCCATTTTGTATAAATAGAGGGACTGTGAATAGTTCTGTGTTGCTTCCATCTTGAAAATGTTTGTATACTCGTTAATTTATGCTAAATATAATTTGTTCTAATCACCCATGAGAAATATGATAGTTTGTTATACTAGGATTGCTTTAAACAGCACACACACACACACACACACACACATACACACACACACATACACACACACACATACACACACACACACACATATACACACACTGAATTCCTCACAGAAAATCTTTAAAGTAAGTGCTACTGAATCTTATACATAAAATATAAATAATACACAGTATATAAACATATGAGATAAGTATAAGTATAAATGATAGGGAAACCAGGCACAGGGATATAAATGACTCGCCCAGTGTCACCCATTCAGTAAATATGAAAGGTAATGTTCAAACCCAGGGAAGCTAGCTGAGAGGCTGTATTATGGTTTATGCCTCTCCTCAAAGGATATTAAGCAAATAGAATAAAGAAGAGAAGTGATCAAAATATATTATATGAAAAATATGTCAATAAGAAAGGAAGAAAATTCTTTAAAAAATTGTTGTTTCTATTACTGCCAACTTATCCTTTCTAGCTGATCTCACTGATAACTCCATTTTCATTATCTTCATGAAGAAACATTCTTCCTGACATGTCATCTGGCTCTGTGATGTGAGCTCTGTGATGCTCTGACACACACCACGGTAGAGGAATCACATCCCCTGAGTCAATGGTGTCCCACCCAAAGGGCAGCAGGCTTGGGTTTTCCTCACTTTTAAATACATTTGACATCTCTGGCATCCCTAGCCATCATCACTACCACTTAACATATTTCCAAGGAGTCTGGTATGCTTGGGAGTGCCTCCTCACCTCAGACTGAATTGGCCAATCCACAGGATGAATGCCTGAATCTCTCCTAGGCTGGTTCAAACCTGTTTTGTGTACACAAGAATAAGAAATATTAGCCCTCTGTCATTTCATCCAATCAAGTCCCCATTTGGTTTACTAACAGAACTGAGAGCCTTTGAGCAGCTCACCTGACTTGCCCTGTAGCGAACTCTGTTGTGATGGATTCTGCCGTCCTTCCGGACCCAGGGTCCTCCTTTCTGTTGTCGGCGTCTTTAAATGACTACACTAACGCAGATTGTGGCCGCTGAGACTGCATGGACCATGACTGGTGATACTTTCAGGGTTCTAATGCCTCCAAAAGGCTCTGCTCTGACCTTGTGCCATCTCCAAATAAAACGCCCATTTTCCCAGCAAGAAGCAATTGCTGTGAGTGTAGATAATATGGCGTTATAGAGGTCTATGAATTCCCATGGCTGAGGAGTCTCTGCTGGAGTCCAGGTAGGGTGCTATAAAGTGTTTTCCCTCATTGAATATGCTGAAGATTGATTGGATTTAACTTGACTTAAATTCTGGCAACTGGGGTTGGTGGTTCCTGTGTCTGAATTTTGTTTTATCAAGATCTTGGCAATAAGTGAATCTAACTCTTCTTATATTTTAACATCCTTGGATCCAGTCCTTGTGCTGGCTTCCTGCATTAAGGGAGAAAATGCATTATCCTAGGAATCTGACCATTTTCTACTCAGAATCTTCTTTGGCTTTAAAGAAAAGTTCAGTTTCCTGTGTTGACTGTCTGGGAAGCAAAGGAAACCTCACTTCTTCACCCCCTTCTCTTCTGGGAGTGTGGACTCCCTGTGCTCCATGGAGACTGCCTCCTAGCCATGCCCCTGCATGGGGGACACAGGCCTGAGCAGGGATAGATTGAGTCTGGATGGGACTTCCACTTAATTTGTCCAATTAAATCTCTGCGGCTGATCTCTTGAGCTGACATTCTTTTAGAAACTGAGAGTTCAAGTAATTATGGGTGATCTCCAGGTCTCACAGTGAAGTATGTCTGTGGATTCGAGCTCGGCTCTTAAGCCCCACTCTGTTTCCTTAAAGTCATCTCTTTGCCTCTGCTCTGTTTGCGAGTCACAAGAGTTTCATTACTTTATCTTTCCTCCTGTAATCATATGTATAAATCCATGCCAACACAGAGACTGCTATTCCCCTCTCCCCATCCTCTCCAAGTTTAAAACTCTATTTACATATTTTAAAATGTGAGCATTCCAGTAATTAGTTTATTTGAGCTGTTTTCAAAAAGGCCTCTCTGGAGCTGGGCATGGAGGTGCACTCCTTTAATCCCTGCATTGAAAGGTAAAAGTGGATGAATCTCTGTGAGTTCAAGGACAGCCTGGTTTACATAGTGAGCTCTAGGCAGACCAGGGTTATACTGTGAGGCTCTGATTTAAAACACAAACAAGAACGCTCTGTGAGTATACTGAATTTTAGGTCTAAGAACATAGTTTATTAGGCCCTGCAAGTAGTAAGACCAAAGTTCAATACCCAGAACCCATATTTAACAAGCCAGACATGGTGGTGACATGCTGTTGTACTTACAGAGTTGGGGAGGCAGAAACAGGCATATCCCTGGAGCCCATTTGTCCGCTAGCCTAGCCTACTTCATGAGCTCCAGGCCAATGAGAAATCCTGTCTCTAAATATGGTGAACAACATTCCTGAGGAATGTTACCTGAGGCTGTCATCTGGCCTTCTCATGCATGCACACACACAGGCAATGCTCCCATCTACGTATACACCTGCACACAAGTGGATATATGCATACATATGTGCATTGCACGCACACACACACACACACACACACACACAGATAAGGGAACGGTGTCTTACAATCTGAAGGACACTGAGGATAAGCTTGAGTGTCACTGCCCATTTCCCCCTCTCCTACTACTGCCCACTGCTTGCTCTTTCCTCCCTGCCAGTCAGTCAGACAGACAGACAGACAGACAGGAGAGAGAGGAGGATATACTCTCCACTGTTAGTAGTTCTCCATTCTTTGATGTGAAAGGGGTGACGCAGTCATTAAATCATTAGTCTTGATCCAACTTCTTTGCATCTTATGAAGTCAAATAGCTAACAGGCACTTAATTGTGACTATCTGTGTCATATACCGCACAACCAATCACTGTGGCATATACCATGAAACCATTCACCTGTGGTATATACCATGCTACCATTGACCTGTGGTATATACCATGCAACCATTCACCTGTGGTATATACCATGCAACCATTCACCTGCTTGCTTCTCTTGTTTGCCTGATTCTTTTGAAGACAGGGCTTTTCTCTTGCATTTCTGTCCCTCACAGTTTGGTTGTACTGGATATCTTGATCTTAGTCATATGGAGTTTGTCAGACATGGTTGTCCAGCACGCTGGGCCAAGTGTGTAAGTGGAGCCTGGTCTGTGTGGAGTACCGTCTCTCTCCTTGTAAAGAATAAATACCCAAAGAAACGAGCTTTAGCTGTTCACAGTGAGATGATGGAATGGAGTGTGTCACTGTATCACATGAGTCTTCATTAACTTACTGCTGACTGTGTGCTGGCCACTTTTCTCACGCTGGGAGAGGTCCCCTTTCTTATAAGGTTAAGACAGATTTTGTTTGTTTTGTTTCGAGATAGTCTCTCTTTGTAGCCCTGACTGACCTTGAACTCTCAGAGATCTACCTGCTTCTACCACCTGAATGCTGGGGTTAAAGCCATGCACAACCATGTCCAGCCTAGATTTATTTTTTAATGAACAATATAAACCTAACAACAGATAGAGGAATACTACAAAGTTTTGTGTTTTAGTCCAGTGAAAACTTACCTTACGAATAACTCTGAGACCCTAATTCGTCCTCTTTCCTGCTTCCTGTTGTCAAAGAGGCAGTTTGGCAGTAGACAGAAGGACAAAGGACAAGTCCTTTGATTCCTGCAGTGACTGTGGCAGCCACAGACAACATGGCTGCCCTCACTAGCTGCTGCGTCTGCTCCCACAGGAGGGCTTCTTGTTAGGTGTCCAGAGTCTGTATGTTTGGAGTGTTCTCAGCTCCTGTTCTTCCTCCTTGGCTTCATGCTTATAGCTCTTTCTGGAAATAGAATTCACACCTACCGTCGTTCGCTTGTGTTTCCTATTGAAGGTAAAAATTTCCCGTTTGCTTTGCACTGGAGTCTTACCAGTAACTTCTTTGGGTTCCCTGAGCCGTGGAATTGTCTTTGTTGTGGCAGGGGTGGGGATTGGTGGGGATAGTGTGGGGGGGGTGTTTCTTTATAAGTAATTGGACTCAGGGCTTCCTGCATGCTAACTACATACTCTACTACTGAGCTACACCCTTTTTTGCCCTTGACTCCTAAATATATGTTTCCTTGACTCCAGGCCTTGGTTAATGCCTCTGACTGGAGGCTAGATTTTACCTCTCTGAGAGACTTCCATCTGATCTCAGTGTCCAGCCAGTCCAGAACCAATTGTTTTGTTTTCTTCAAAGCACAGGTCTATCTGATATTAGGTTTATTTTGGTCGTTAGCTCCATGAGAATACATATCGTGTTTCATTCGTTGCTCATCACTAACACTTGAAACAGTAGTTACCACACAGGGAGCAGTGAATTTGTACTGCTGTGATGTAGGGATGGAGACGATCACCCAATATGTGCTGAATGAATAAGGGAACTTGGGCTCCCTTCCTTTGAATCCTCTCCCCTAGCTGTCATCTCCCTCAGACTGCAGTGGCCTAATTCTCTACGTAGACTTGTAGTGTAAGCAAGCAGCAAGACGCTGGATTAGTACTGCTGTGGCCAAAATAGCTCACAGAATTCCTTAAGCGGGAAGGGTCTATGTGACTAATGGTTTTGGAGGCTCTGTCCACAATTTCCTGGTACCGTGGCAGTGGGAGACTGTGGCTAAGGACACCGCTGAAACACAGTAGGCAGGCAGCAGGGAGAGTAACAGGAAAGGGCAGGAAAATTGCATTAATTACTTTTATCATTGCTCTGATCAAATATCTGACAAAATCAACTAAAGGAGAAAAGAAGGGAGGGAGAGAGAAAGGAAGGGACGGGAGGAGGGAGGGGTGGTTTTATTTTGTCTCACAGGGAGGTCATGGTGGCAGGAAATTGAGTCAGTTGGTCCCATTGTGTCCTTCCTTAGTCAGGACACAGAGAGAGATGAATATTGGTTCTCAGCTCAGGAATTTTTTTCCCCCACAGTGATACTAAGTCTTATCAAACTCAAAATCAAGAAGATTAACCATCACAATAATATACACTCAAGGACCCACCTTCACTGATCTGCTTCCTCCAGTTACACCCCATCTCCCCAAGTCTACATAGTGCCACCAGCTGGGGACTGAGGTTAAAACGCAAGCTTGTGGGGGACATTTCATATTCAGACCATAACAGATGCCATCCCATTATTGGTGTACCCTCTCTTCCCAGTCAGCTGAGTCACCCCTTCCATTTCCTGAGACCAAGAAGTGTCTGTCACTTGAGCTACTGCTAAGGGTACAGCCAACCTTCTCTCTTTATGAGTGCCCACCGCATCATACTGTTCTACAACATAGAAAAGCATGCCAACTCCTTCTGTTATGCTCTGGCACAGAACCAAGTACGCCCAGCAGACACAGCAGCAGTGGCATGTGTGGACAGAGAAATTGACAATGCTGGTTGTCTGAGTTCCAGTTACCTTGTTCCAATCTTCTGAGCTTCAACTGCTCATGAGAGATCTTTAAGGACCAGCCTTTATTCTCTGTGCCCCAGGAGGACTTAGCAGTCAAATCCATTTACATAACTGGAGCATGTACAATGTGTTTATTAACTTATACTAAAGTATCATTTTCAAATTTAGAGATTTTTCCTGGGTACTCTCTTTTCCAAAACATAATAAACCATTAAATTTTATTGAGCTCGCATTGATTTGTTGGGAAATACCACAATTTACACTTCTCGTTTTAATAACATTCCTGTTCTGCTACTTTGACATTAATTCTTTATCCATAATTAAAAAAAAAAACCTGTCCAGTCCAGTCCAAGGGTAACTCAATTAAGAAACAGTCATTGGTGTGAAAAATTTGTGCTGAGTTTTCCAAGAGGAAAATACATGCAGAGTTTTCCCTTCTCCACAGTTTATTTTTCCTTCTGAAAGAACTTTTGTGGATTAGTCAAGCATTGTTTCTTCATACAGAGACCAAGCTGGCTTTCCTATAATTATTAAGTATTTGCTGATGCTGTTTTTCATTTGCATTTAAATTAATGTATAGATAGTTCCCTTTTCGAGGCTGGATTTATTCTCACTATTCCTTCACACTAAGCAAATAAGATTGAATCCCGACTCCAATTCAAGCTGTTTTTATTAAACATAGGAAACAGATGCAAGACAGCATTTTAAAAAAATCATTAGATATATGTCAGTATATCTATTAAAAGTTTTCTTACTACATGATAAAAAGTGTCATAGATTTCCAACCATTGGTAAATGTGAAGGGAAGTTGGTTTAAAACTCGTAAACTATCCTCAGGGTTCAGGGTGTAGCTCACAGGTAACCTCTTTCACAACAAGAAAAGATTCAAGTTGGGTTCCTGACCTAAGAAACAGATTGTATTTCCAGGACCCAGCTAAACATGTTGTACACACCTTTCCTTTCCTTTGCCTTCTTTTCTTCTTGATTGGTTTATCATCTTCCTATCCAAGTATTGCTACTGCTTAGTCCTCAGGCTTTACATTGCTCTGTCCCCTCTATAACTAAATAATTCTTGTGTTTGTTTTCTTTGTTGATAGCCAGGAGTTTATCCAGCAATTAACTTGAGCTTGAAATGCCTGGTCAGCTCATACTGATGGTTACTGATGTCACTCTTAGAAGTTTCAAATGCACTTTAATGCATTACTTCTCTAAGAACTTCAATGCCAGAAACTCTTAAAGAGGTTTAACCTTCCAGCACACCTCTCTAAAACAATCAGCAAATATTTTACCCTCCTTGGTAGAAACTTAACACTCTTGATTTGCTAATAAGGTAAATAAATCTTCCTTTGAAAGTTGTGACAGGTTCTGTACTTGTATTTGGGGTCATAACTAGAAATTCTGAGTATCCACGTAACAATGTTTTTTGCTTGCCCCCTTTGACCTTCATTAATTGCAAAATAAACAGATCCATGAAGCGAGAGCTTTTTAATAACATTGAGATCAATTTGGCTCTTAAGTGGGTTTGATTATTGTTTATTCTCAGCAGCTTATTGACATATAATTCATATACGAAATAACTCACCTTATAAAAATATATAAAATGTTTTTAGTACAAGTATGCATAGCCATTAATACAGTCAATAATAGAACATTTTCACCGTCATTGGAAAAGCCTGTTTCTTAAGCTATCCCTTCCTGTCCCTTTTACAGCTTTTTCCCTTGCCCTAAGCAATAACTTTTAAAGAAATCTTTCTATATAGATTTCTCTATTCTGAACAACATTCAAATTGAAACACATAGCATGTTTTCTTTCACTTAGCACAGTGTTCTCAAGATTCATGTATGATGTAGCAATGCAGTAGTACTTTGTTCCCTTTTTAAAGGATGGCATTGGGTGGGGAAATACCTGTCTTATAAGAATCATTGACTACAATTCACTTACAAAGCAAAGTAGTTACAGGGCAGAAGGGAAGAGGGTTGAAATGTTTCTTTTTTCTGCAGAGATTGGCTGTTTCTAGGAGCAAACACAGGATAGTAAGTGAGGAGTAAAAGAATGTCAGATGAGGGGTTGGGGATTTAGCTCAGTGGTCGAGCACTTGCCTAGCAAATGCAAGGCCCTGGGTTCGATCCTCAGCTCAAAAAAAAAAAAAAAATGTCAGATGAGGGATAAACATCTTTAATGGCCAGCCCTCATCAGGCTTTTGCAGGGGTAAGGTTTTAGTTCTGGAATGCTAATTACTGTGATTTCAGGAAATTGTCACTTTTTAACCCCAAATGGAAAAACTTTTCAAAATGATGTAGGCTAATTTTCCTGACTTTTGTTTCAATAGGCAGGTGGAGGATGGGCATAGTTGTTGCCCATCTCTCTCTTCCTGCAGGATGAGGTCAGCATTTTCATCAGGGGTTCTTGGAGCAATCTCTGGTATTAGTAATTGTTCATGAGGAAGATGCTGTAACAGATATAAAGATGCTTCCTCAATGTCCTCCAAGCCTGCTGATTTCTCTGCAGCTACCTAACAGTTACCCCTGGAAAGCTGAGACCCCAAAATCACCAAAGAAAGGGACATGGAATCAGTCTGAGTGTTTCCAGCTGACACTGTGGATGTAGAAGAATTTAGTGTCTCTACTCTTGATAACTTTAAGGGATGAGAGGGCAGTCAAGGGGACTCAGATAGATGGAGTCAGATTGTTCTAGGTCCATCTGAGGCAGATCTACTGTAAATTTGAGTAGGGAAAATTATGATAGCAGTTGAGAACACAAGGTCCAGAGATTAACTGCATCACTACTAAGACCACTTTACTAGGAACACCCAGAACATTTTTAAACTGTTCACCAATGGGATAGTGGTGTTTGGCATGGTTTTAGTCTGATTCTGTGGAGTTTGTAAAGCAAAGGACACATGAGCAGGATTATTAGGAGTGATCAAACAGCGGCATGTTTATGAATAGGAAAAGGATGGGCATCTGAATACTCTCCTGGCATGTCAGCAGCCCATACAGCCCAACTTGTATGCTTTGCTTCTTTTCATGGTCCAGTATACTTCATTCTGTAGATAGTCTACATTTTAATCCATTCATTAATTGATGGACATTGGATTCTTTTCCAACCTTTTGGCTTGTGTGAACAATAGTGCTGTAGACATTTGAGAATAAGTGTCTGTCTGGTCATATGCTCTTTTTTCTCTTGAGCATACACTTGGGGTCAAATAATAATCTTAGATATTATAGTTTGGGAACTTCCAACTGACTATATTACTTATACCCCCAATAAGAATGCATGAGTATTCTAAATTTTCTACCTTCTCATCAGTATGATGGTCATCTGATTTCTGGTTCTAGTTGTCCTAGCAGGTGTGAAGTGGTGTCTCATTATGGCTTCCACTTGCATCTTCTGAGTCTGGCTCATTTCATTAAATATAATCCGTGTTCCTGAAAATGATACAATTTTGTTATCTGTGATAACTGAATAAAACTCTACTAAGTATATACAACTCATTCTCTTTATAGTCATCTAGTTGATTCCTTATTCTGTCTTTTTCTTATTTGGGGAATGGTGTTAGCCATAAACATGAATATGCAAGTGTCCCTGGAATGTCATTACATACTCAGTTCAGTTCTTTTCCCAGGATTGAGATAGCTGAATTATAGGCTAGTTCTATTTTTATTTATTTACTTTTTCAGGAACTGCCACACTGATTTCCAGAGTGGCTATACAAACTGACATCCCGTCAGCCACATATAACTCCATCCCTGCCCTTTTCATGTGTTTGCCTTCTTGACAATAGCCACTCTGACTGCACTGTCCCGGGAAAGGAGATGGAATCTCAATGTAGTTTTGATTCCCTAATGGTTACAGATGTTGGACATTTTATGGTATGTTTGTTGGCTAAGTGGCCTACCTTAGGCTGAGGCTTCTGATTCCCTTCCTCTCTGGGAAAACAGGGCTGGAGCTTTGTGCTCCTCGCTCTGTTGCTAGGTAGCCTTTCTGGGTAGCCTTGCTGTGTATGTCAGCGGTCCCATGACACTCTTTGTGGTTTCTGATGCTCTTCCAATCTTTTTTCTTTGGAATGGAGTCTATCCTGTGCTGCCCTAACTCATTTGCCAGCTTCTCATCATACCTAGGAGCCAAAGTACTGTTTTTGACTTCACACCTGTGCTAAGCCTTTTCATCCAAGAACATAGAATGCTTCCCCATTTACTTGGTATTCTTAAAATTTTCTTTATAGAGGGATTTTCAGTTTTGTATGTCTTTTATTAATTTTTTCTTATGCATGTTGTTCTCTTTGATGCTATAAATAGATTGTTTTCAGGTTGATAATTGTATATGTAGAAGTGCAATAAATTTAATGTTCACATATTGTCCTTGCCTGCTGCAACACTGCTTGATTTCTTTACTGATTCTAATAGACTTCTAGTAAATTCCAAAGGATTTTTGCATGTACAAGATCATGTCACTTTTGAAAATAAGTTTCTTCTTTTCTAACATGAATGTATTATTCCATTTTTTAACATACTGCTTAATCAGAAGTGTGATTCGGAAAATGTTCTTAGTCTTCTTTTTGAATGTGTATATGAAGAATCAACACTAATTCTTCATTGACTCGTTTGCAAAGTCGATGGTGAAATCTTGGCCTCGGTTTGTATTTTGGGCACTCAAAACAAAACAAAACACCCTGATTCAATCTCTTCATTTGTTACTCTCTTATACACATTTTCTATTTCCTCTTGAGTCAGTTTTGGCAGTTTGTCCCTGTCTCTTAGTTCCTGATTCTTTAAGCCTTGTCACTGATTGTTTTTGAGCGTTGACAGATGTGATATGTCAGTACCAGCTGTAGAACACCAATAAGGTGAGGCTGGGTGCAAGAGTAGACAGGAATAAATAGCAACCAGGAATCATCAACGTATGAAGCCACAGAAGCCAAAAATGTGCCTTAGCAGAGAAGTCAGAACATGCATGAGAAAGTGTCAGCTGGAGACCAGACTGCAGAGAGAAGTGGGAACTAGGGGGTACAATTGTGGGAAGGGAAAAGCAAAAGAAACAGACCGAGGCTTGGGCAGAGAGACCAAGGACAGTGGAAAGATCAGGGTGTAGTGCCTGTTTCTAAACTCACTCTTGACTCAAGTCAGGCTTTTTCTGAGCTGTGGTGAAGCAAGGAACCACTCATTGGGCTTGGTGTTAAAGGGTTCAAAGATGTGGAAAGGTGGGACTGACTTCATTGGGCTATGTCTTAGTGAATGTTTCTATTGCTATGAAGATATACCATCACTGCGGCAACTCTTATAAAGGAAAACATTTAATTGGGATTTGCTTACAGTTCAGAGGTTCAGTCCATTATCATCTTGATGGGAGAACATGATGGCACACAGGTAGACTTGGTGCTAGAGTAGCTGAGAGCCCTACATCTTGCAGGCAATAGGAAGTCCACTGAGACACTGGGCAGTATCCTGAGCATAGACCTCAAAGTCCACCCCACTAGTGACACACAAGGCCACACCCATTCCAACAAAACCACACCTCCTAATAGTACCACTCCCTAAGAGATTATGGGGGCCAATTACATTCAAACTACCACAGGCTACAAGAAAGAAAGCTGAAATAGCATGAGAATCTCGGGAGTCGTCCCACAACCTGCTCAAGACACATTCTAAACTCCTTAGTGGTGACAGAGACATCCAAGAACAATTAATTTAATTTAACATATATAATTTAGAACCTATTTGAACCATACACAATCACTGACAAAAATGCACAATTATACTGATATTTTCTATGTCCCAGAAACAAGAAAATTATTTTCCCATATTTTGGAATATAAAAGTTGAGCCTTTATTCCAAATTAATTCTTGCCTAAAAAAGAATGAGTAACATGAATCCATTAAATAAATAAAAGAAGTAAAATGGAAAATATTTTTGATCACATACTTGATTAAAATATTTAGTATTATGTGTATCTGGAAAAAGATGTCCCTTGAGAAATACAAATTCCTGCTAAGCTGGGGTTTGTTCTAAAGGAAGAAAGCCACAGCTATGCTAATAATCCCTTTTAAGATTCTGTGGATAACACAAGACTCAAAGCCGTATCTAATATAAACATGTAAAGAGATTTGAGAGAAACACAACAAAAATAAACTGTGAGGATCACCCCTACAGAGATTTTTTCCCTCCCTCTGACTTGTTTAAAATCTGAAGGAAAAGGATAAGAATGGTTATAAGGATAGAAGAAGACTGCAATAAGGAAAGTCATAAACAGCTCATAAAAATGAGCTAGGTCCTTAAGAGCATATCAAGACGAATTTAGATATAGATAGGTTATCCCATCTGTTACTGATTGGGTTAGGATTTTAGTTGAAACTGAGAAATAAATAAGTTAGCCTTACTCCAAAGGTGACCAGATGTTAGCCGTCACTCTTCTCTGCCTGTCTTCCGCCCCCTCCTCCTTTTCTTCCTCCTCTTCCTCACATTTCTCTCCCCATCTCCTTTTCCCTTTCCTCCTTACTTTTTTTATTCTACAGATGGATTCCTTCGTGTTTCTTGGGAAGACACTTTTTGAATAAACACGATTTCATATTCTTTGTAGTTAACTGTGGGCTGAAGCGGAGCACGCTTCAGGATGGTCTGGCTGTGGAACATGAAGGCTCAAGAAGGGACCTGGAGAAAGCCCATCCCTGAAGATCCTCTGACTCAACTGTTCAAAAATGACCGGGACCCGAGAGGCTGCGGCGTGTTGTCTGGAAATTAGCATGGCTTTGACAAAGGCGCTGATCCACTCAGTACATGCTCCTTGGTATGGGCTCTGGAGAGCAGTGGTCATAGCAGAGGAGGGCCTGCCTGGTCCTCGGAGAGTGTGGCATCTGAGCCATTGTCTTAAAGATGGTTGTTAGCCAGTGTACACTGTACGCGGACAGAGAAGATCCCCGTGGAGCTCCTGCCTCCATGACGGAGGCTGAGCATGCATCAACACTCTACACTCACATACACAAGACCTGCATAGACTCACATATTCACACTCACACACGTTTACCCACATTCATAGCCACATGCTCTTGTAGACTCTCACTCATACATACTCATGCCTATCCTTACACTGACAATCATACACACATGTATACTCTCACACATGTTCGGACTTGCATGCTCACACACACATTCATACATGCTCAAATATTGATTCATTCATTCATATACTTGCACACATTCTGACACACATGTTCACACATAGTGACACATTCACTTACATACTCACATGTACACACTCAAATTCATACTCCTACACACAAACATGTAAAAACAGTCATGCACCTTGCAATTCATGCACTCATATATCCACACATATTCTAGTGTACTAGCAAATTCACATCCACTTACACAGCATACCCACACAAATTTGCATATATATTCACGTTCATATACTCATACTAGCATATACATACACATTATCACAGACTTTACATGCTCAATCATAGATTAACATTCATACATACTCAAAAAATCACACACTTGCTATCTCTTGCACACACAAACTCAGATTCAAACTCACCTACTCACAAACATACATCCAAAACATATGAAAGACATACTTATATACATGCTTGCACACACACTCTAAAAAACATACACTCACTCAAAATCAAGCACTCACACATGTTCATACTCATACACACAGATGTACACTCAGTCACAATTATACACCCATAAACACATACTCATACAATCAAACTATGACTCACAATCTTACAAATACACACTCTTGTGCATGCATATTCACTCATATTCACACACATGCTCAAACACAACCACTCACTCAAAAAACCATATGCTTAGATTACTTTCACAATACACTGACACACTCATACATGCTTGCACATACTTACATACTCATATACCAACATATATACCATCCATCACAAGTTCACATTCATTCACTTACAAAACTCAATGCACTTTCAAGCACACTCACATATTTACACTCATATGCTTTTGTACAAATAAACAAGAACATTCACACAGGCTGACACACAATCACACAAATATGCTCAGATACTCATTCACACACACTTATGCACTCACAAATGCATTCTATGTTACTTAGTTATATGCACACTTACAAACTCTCACATGGATACATATTTATTCATACTCATGTATATAAGCTCAACACATTCACACATATAGTTTCACACACTCATTGGAATTCACATTTGCACACTAACTCTTGTAGCAGGTCTTTCTTTGGACCATAGCTCCCAAATAATGACATGGAGAATTCTTATTAATTATGTAAGCTCGGCCTCAGCTTAGGTTTATTCTCAACTAGTTCTTATAACTTAAATTAACCCATTTATATTAATTTATGTTCTTCCACGTGGCTTGTTACTTCTCCTCCACACTGTACATTCAACTTCCCTGTGTCTTGCTGGGCAATTCTGCACATCAGATTCCTCCCCAAGTTCCTCGCTCTTTCCAGAAGTCCCACCCATCCTCTCCTACCTAGCTATTGGGTGTTCAGCTCTTTATTAAACCAACCATAAGGTGTCTAGGCAGGCAAAGTGAAACAGCAGCACATTTTCACACAGTGTGATCAAATATTCTGCAACAAACTTTTTCACACATGAAGTCACTTACAAATACACTCACATGTTCATATTCCCCACACACTGCCACACTCAAACTCACATGCATACTTATACCTTCACACACATGCTCAGTATCACAGAAACATAGATGCCTTCACATCCTTGCACATGCTCACAGTTTCACACTCACACTAAGAAATATAGTCACATGGTCAGACACCTACACATTCCCGCACACTCATGCACACTCCTACCCTATTACACACAAGATCACATGGGTATACTCACATGTGCACAAGAACATACACTTACCTAGACACTTAGTCTCACATATCTATGCTATTACTTTTATACTTCTAAGAAATACACTGTCACACATGTTCAGACACACTCTCACAAACTCATGAGTTCACACTCACCCAACATGCTCCTGTGTACTCCAATATACTCTTGTACACCTAAACACTAACAGTTTCACACACATATTCATAATTGCACACTGGTACATGTTCACCCACACATGCATTCACACTCCAATATAGCCTCACTTACACACACTCTCACCCCCTATGCTCATGCACTCCCAATTATACACACTCTCACATATGCACATTTGTGTACACTTTCTCATCTAAACTTTCTCACACTCCTACAAGTCTACAGGAATATGTTCACATGCACACTCACAAAATACATTCACTTATATAGTCTCACACATGCTCATACACATACTTACACACGTTCACTTTCAAATTCTCATACATTATCATGTAATCAAACACATGCACTCATACCCTAGCACATTCATGTACATTCACTCTCACACACTAACACATGCTCATCCACTCACACATCATTGTTTACACACAGTTTGCATGCATTTACATATACACTGCCATGCATTCAACACACTCACTCACAAACTCATGCACATTTACACCCCTCACACTCTCACATAATCTCCCATATCTTCACATACTTTCACACACACACACACACACACACACACACACACACACACACACACAGCCTCATGTTCTTTAACTCACATTTCAAGCATTCAAATTACTCTCCACCTCTTGCAAAGCTGGGGCTTCTGGGAGGTGGCATTAATTCTGATTCCTAATATGAAACATTTGCTGTTTTGTAAGAAGAAGAACAGGAAAGAACTATTATGAATCTGTTCAAGGTGGTGAAGAAGCCTCTGGGCTCCAATGTCATGAGCATGAAGGTGAAGCTGATTATACGTTTTTTGGCAGAAGAGGGTGGTGGTGAGTGATTGCATGGTGCCCATTATTATTAGTTTAAGATGCATGAAAGTGCATGCCTGTTGTTCTTGCTGTGATTGTATTATACAGTCCTGTTTGAGGGGAAGGAAAGTTCTGTGTTCTCCTTGGGAGAGGAGTGTTTTGACTCGAAGAGAAATTTCAACTTTAGCAGGAAGAAACATGTACAAAAATTTTCCATGTGTGTCTCTGTGTGCATGTATGTGTGTACATGTGTGAGTGTGTGTAAGAGCTGGGTAGTTTAGAAACGGAATGGAATAGACATTAACTCTGCTTTTGTCATTTCAGCACGTCTTCCTTTTGGGAGCAGCCTCTTCAACATCTGGAGGACATATGGCACATACTGCTCAGTACTGATTGGTCTTCAATGCAGCACATAATAAAAACAATTAGAGTCATTTATTGCATGGAATTTATATGGATTCTGGGAGAGGAAAGCCCATTCTTCTTGTGAGATCTCAAACAGTGGGTTGTCTATGAGCTTGCAGCTCTCGGGAGTGACTTGTGCTGCCATTTTCAGAGGAGCTGTCTGGGAACAAAACTAACAGGAAGGTACGGACCAGCAGAGCAAAGAGTCCTTGTGTTCCTATGTGTGTTCACTGCGGCATCTCAGTGCTCACAGCAGTGTCTGGCACGTAGAAGGTACTCAGGAAATGTTAGATGAAGGGAAATCAGAACTGAGAAACAGGATGAAGAAACAATGTTGGCAAAGTGTTCTAACCTCCAGGTCCATTTGTGTCCAGAGCTGTTTCTACCTTTGGGGCCATCCAGGTTTGTGAGTTAGCAAGTCTCCTTCACTACTTCTCGTTAGTTTGACAGATACTACAAAATCGGTTCATCCAGTACCGCCACAGCCCCACAGTAACATAGCTGTTTACACAGCATCTGGAAAGTGAAGATCTAATTACTTGTATGCTCTGCAGTCAGGATTTCTGCCTGTAATGTAGCACCCACTAAATGCATCTGAGAGATATTTGCAAGAGGTTTCCGAGCAGCATCTGTGACTATGCTGGCATTACTGTAGCAGAAACACTCAGGTACCTTTACAGCGGCTGAGTCAGCAGCTGTCCTGAAGGAGGTTGGCTCTGTGTGACCTGCAGTAACAGCAGCCACTTTCCGGTCTGGCAGGTCTCTTTAAAAAAGATTCAAATTGCATTTATTTATATATATAGAGAGAGGGGTGGGGGAGAATACACCATAGTGCACATGTTGGCAGCAGAGGAAAACTTGTAGGAGTCGGTTCTTTGCTTCCACCATGTGGGTCCTGGGGATTGAACTCAGGTCCTCAGGCTTGGCAGCAGGCGCCCTTACCCACTGAGCCAACTCACCAGTGCTTGAACAAATTCTTGTTTCTACAGTTGAACTCTGGCCACTATAATAAATTTAAGTTGATTTTTTGTCAATAGCAACTACAGAAATTCGGTAACTTCTAAGGGCAAACAACAACAACCCAAAACCAAATGAAGCAGAAATAGTAACAAAAAAGATGCAGAAAAAAAAAATGGGTATTTTCAGTGAAAATATATCAGACTGACATTGGGCCCAGAATTCACTGTGCAGAGCAGGTAAACCTTCAACTCACAGAGATCCACCTGCCTCTGCCTTACAAGTGCTGGGATTAAATGATTGGGCCACCATTCCCAGCTTCAACCACAGTATATTCTACCAGAAATTTCCAGTATTCAGAAACTAGTAAATCCCAGTATTTTGTTGTTAAAGACACTGGACCTTCCTCATCAGGCCTGGAGGAAGGGGTGTCATTTTACCCCTCCCGGGGTGTCACTGACCAGGGTGCAGGCAGAATACCTGCTTCCAGCCTCCCACTGCAGTGGTAAGCAGCCCTTCAGTTTTCCTGTCTGCACTAGGGACTATGGTATCTCTGCTGTCCTTCACAGGGGCGTGCTTGAGCCAGTTCGGCCTTATCCAACCCAGTAAGACCCTGATGCCTGAGCCAGCATGGCCATTTCAACAAGTCAGCTTCATATACAATGAAGTTTCTCCATGCCTGGGTGCTTTCAAAATATATTCCCATAGAAATTATACTAGTAGTTTGTTTAAAGTAGCAAATCTTCGTACCTTTGCAGCGTCAAATTCAAAATGCAAACAAAACACCTTTGAAAGGACGGTCCTGGCCAAATACCTGAGGCTGCTGTTATCACCAGCTCTTGTCTTCCATGTGCTTTCGCAGCACAGTGACTTGGGAGACCAATGGACAGTGCCAGGAACAGAGTGGTCAAATTGAAGAAAATTTTCCCTGTAACAATTTTCTGTTGCTTCTTTAAGAACCACCATAGCTTGAATAACTTTTGTAAACTGTGATACGCTCCTCTCCTAGAATGGATCAGAGCAGCACTGGGAACTAGGGTGAAGGGGTCATCGTAGTAGAAATGCTTGCCAGGTTTTCCCATAAGCAACCTCCCCCCACTCACCCCCTATCGTGGACCCCTGCCATTAATCATAGCTGTCGTACTAGGAAGGAGAGACAGCAGCTGTTTAGAATCCATTCTAAGGGCAACTCGTCTTTCCTCATAACAAATAGTGTTCATCTTTCTGGCTACCTTGTTCTTGTATGCATTAGATCAGAGGAAGTGACGGGGTTCCAGCACTATCCGATGTAAGAACAGCACAGTCCTTCACGGAGGGGCCCAGAATGAGAGGAAAGAGAACAGTCACAGGTGCCAGTGCTGGGCACAGGTGCCAGTGCTGGGCACAGGTGCCAGTGCTGGGCACGTCAAGCTTCTTCAGGGGAGGCTCCTGGATTAATGCACCTGTGGAGTGTTCCTCCCATCATTTTCAGCTAACACTTTGTACAGTGTAAGTTGTCCACACCCAGAAGCATTCTTGACCACCATTACAATCTTACAATCTTATGTTCCTATGTTCTCCAAAATGCAGTCTCTCCTGTAATTATGACCTTAAATGAAGCATGCTCAGAAATGTACTCCTTAACTGAGCATGCTCAGGAATGCACCCACCCTAAAGTGTTTGCATATATATACATACATACATATACATACATACATACATACATACATACATACATACATGTCCCCAGGTAAAATTCCTATGCTTCCTTTATTCAAGGAGGGCGTGGCTTTGGAAATAACCTCGTATTTTCCTTAGCTGCTTCAGGTTCTGAATCGCTCTTGGCCAGGCTTGTCTAGGTTTGCACTTACCGAGATGTGACCCTGCAGCCTTGGGGTACACAGACAGACATGTCAGGCAAGAAATCAGAGCTTGCTTTTCCAAGCTGAAGAGTCTTGAACTGACTGTCACTGCAGGAAATTTAGCCAATGTACACGAGGTGCTGTTCTCACACTGAAGGGCTTCATGGGTTTAGTCAGGCGTTTGAAGTGATACCGAACCCTGAGTTTAGGAACATGAGTTTTAAAGAGCACAATTGGTGTGCACAAGAAAAGGGGAAATCTGTTTTATTTAGTAGAGGGTGAATGGCCAAAGAAACAGCATACAGAGACCAGAGGTCTAAGCAAGGAATCAGAAATACTCAAAAATTGTGCGTGGACTTGTAGACCAGTTCACCACACTTGGAGTCTCACATTGCTTCTATTTAAAACAAGCATACCACACACATGCCGGACCTGAGTGTGTTTTTGCTGGAGATCAAGGAAAACCAGGGCTGTTCTTCCACAAATGTGGGAAAGGATTCAAATCAGTCTCTTCTAGCCTCCACAGTTTTTTAATATAGCAAA